>NC_139656.1:22307992-22367992 GCF_951799395.1 Argentina silus | reverse complement strand
AGCTGAGAGTGTGGAGTCTCAGCTCCGATCGGGATATGGCCATCAGATCAGATATCCCAGGACTCAAAACAAGGGCTCTACTTGGATAGAGAGCATCCTGGTACTCACACAGCATCATTTTCCCTGAGTGGTTTTCCATGGGAAAATCCAAAGCCATACCAAGGCCGAAGGCAAGTGTACGATAGGGTTGGGAGCGTGATTGTCTGAAGCTTGGAAGTGGACTGTATCTAAGAATCCTCTGCACCAGGATCCAGTCGCTCCAGGAGAGACGCACAAACAGCTGCAGCTTGGACAACACAACAAGGGTGAGAAAACGGTGTTTACTTCTTGGTGTATAGACCTATCTTAACAAACAATTACTGGTGCATTTAATGAGTGCTTCCTCGAAACCACAAATCTATATCATTTACAACACAAGGGGCGTTCTTCCCAAATTAACACATTTGAATAGCACCTCCCCCTGTAATGATCTCACCTAGATGGATCTATATGGTAATTTCCTGATTAGTTTGAAATATAATTGATATACAATACTGGGAAAGAATAGGAGGGTTATGTTATACAACACTTGTTTATTAGGAGAACTGTAGGAGGGAGAGAGAGGAGGGATTCTATGTGCTTTCTCTTTTAGGTTTTCATCAGCTGAAGGAGAAAGGGACAGTGTAAGACGGATTAAAGGAATGCTGCTGTAGACCGGAGAGAGAGAAAGGGAGAGAGAGAGGGAGAGAGAGAGGGAGGGAGAGAGGGAGGGAGAGAGGGAGGGAGAGAGGGAGGGAGAGAGAGAGGGAGAGAGAGAGGGAGGGAGAGAGGGAGAGAGAGAGGGAGGGAGAGAGGGAGGGGGATAGAGGAGGATAGAGGCACAGGCATAGAGGAGCGAGTAGTGAGCAGTGCTCACAAACCAAAGGATGCATAGGAAATATGCAGAGAGAGGGAGTGAGACAGATGAAATAGAAAAATCAAAGGAAGTGAAGGAGGAGATGAAAGAGCGCTAACTCAGAAGAAGACGAGGAGTGGGAAAGATTACGAAATGTTTTTATATAAATACATGTAAGTGAAGGGTGAGAGGCAGAGGGAATGGAGTGAAGAGTGAGGAGCAAGGGGAGAGGGAGGGAAAGGGAGGGGTGGTGAAAGAGGGAGGCATGATGAAACCGAGGGAGTGGAGGGGTTTGTGTGTGAGAGGCAGGGAGAAATTGCGACTCAATCAGCTGCCTCATTGTTCAAGCAGGGCACGTGCGGGAGAGGAGAGAGTGTGACAGGGAAGGGAGAGGAAAAGAGAGAGGGGAAAGGGAGAAAGGGAGTCTTCAATTTGAATTGATACACAAAACTATCTCTTCATATTACATGGTAGAATATTGGCATGAATACAAATGCACTCCTCTGACAAGCATAAACAAAGGCAAATACACATACAGTACATGCAGATGAAGACCCACATACACTTCACACACCCCTTTTCCCGTGTCATTTGTATGCCTGCTGTATCCCATAGTGGGCAGCATAGGGGAGAACGTGCACATGAAGCCCGAGGAGGGGTGAGGAGGAGCAGGAGGAGGGTTTGGCTCTGGCTCTTAGCCTTAAAAGCTGATAGAGGGTCCTATCTGAGTCGGTGCATCCATTTCAACTGTACTCCCAACCACCATGTCCATCATGCAGCTAAACCACTGTTCCAAGTACACTAATTCATCAGTATATATATATATCCCGATCCAACCATTACCCGGTTCTAAAACCTCTCTTGTCCTTAATTCTAAATCATGGATTTTTATTTATTAAAGGGTGTTTGTGTCTCTGCTTTTAATTTCTATTTTGGTTCATCAGAAAGTGTTCTAAGAGCCACCTCCACTTGTAACTGTGAGTTCATTTTTTTATAAGTGGAGTTGGCCCCTACAACACGTTCAACTTAACCAAAGTAGAAATTAAATTAAAAGCAGAGAACACTCATTAATAGTATTTATCGAGCAAGTAGAAATGTGTGAGATGTAAACAGTGATAGAAAGGGACAGAGAAACAAAGACTCTTATGATTCTGGTTCTAATGATGGCAGAGTAAATATAACTAAAATGTTTGCTCATTGATATTGAATTTTGAAAATAGATAGTGCATGCAGTATTGTCTTGCAAGCTAGTGGAAACTATAGCCCAGTGTTTGTATCTATCTGCTACCTAGAGACTGGGGAAGGCAATAATACAGAGAGTGAGAGCGAAATGCCAACAAGGCAAAGCCTCCATGATGTATCACGTCTTTCATTTCAGATCCCATGTGACAGTCAACCTAGAGTCAAGATTTCACTGAAATAATCTGCCACTGGAATCACATGCACCATTTCATATTCATATATTCATTTTTTATATAATCTGATGTTTTTGTATATTCGCCTCTGCTCATGTGGCAGAGTGGCCCTCCACTTCATGAGGCAGCATTTTGCTGCAGGGGGGCCACGACTCCTCTGTTAATGCTTAGAGGATTTACTTTTAATCTGGGATTCCTGGGGAAGAGACATCGAGCCAAATGAATTCATGGGGCAGCAGCAGAAGCGGCAGCAACAGCAACAGAGGCTGGGAGGGTTGGGGAAATGGACCTGTGACAAGAAGGATGCTGTCTCAAATCCCTGGTGGAACCTGTGCTGTAGTGCACTATATCAAGGCACTTAACCTGAATGCCTTATGGGCCTTATCCTAAATTGAGATTCATGTACGCTGCTCAAATGTTAGAGCAAATCATGTATTTATGTCAGAGGGAAATTTGTGTGAAAAACTGGTCTTGTGCTGGATATTTCAAATACAAATTGAGTTGCGTTAAGATCATTTCTGAGCTAATGACTCCTCAGAGATCCAGCATCTTTATCCAAAACTCTCTGATTGCACACTGCTGACTCAAGCAGAATAGAGAGATATTTGACTGCCCTTTTGTGGTTTCTCTATTTTCAACATGTTTGCAGAACGAATTTGTCTAGATACTCTTGACTGGCAAAGACAAGCTCTGTTACACATGAAAGGCCATGCAGAGTGGTGAAGACATCATACAGGACATCCAGACACATACAAATAAGATCGAACAGCATGACGATGGTTTACGCTCTCTATACAGCAAAGATGATTGACTGTCAGTAATATCTACCATGGCATATCAGAAGTAAACAAGCAATGTTTTTTGCTGGCAAATATTTCTGCCCCAGCCTTCCATTTCTGTCTTTCATTTATTCATCCTTTGATCCCTCCATTTATTTCTATCATCACTACAGCCATCTCTGGTTTGCATCACCCCTTCCTCATCCCCCAATCCCCCTTACATTTTAAATGAGATTCATGGACATGGCATGTAAGATAAGCTTTGCGCCACTATTATCTCCACTCTGCCATCAATAGTGAGTGGATTTCCCGATACACCAGCATCCGCTTTGGTCATCATTCCCAGATTTTCCTCTCTTATCATGAATATGTGGATGTGTGCTGCCAGATATGCTTTCTGTAGTGGATGTCACGGTGAAGATAGCAATAGTCAATGCACTTGTTCTAAAACTGCTGTCCTCTCCCTGTCTCTGTCTCTGTCTCTGTCTCTGTCTCTGTCTCTGTCTCTCTCTCTCTCTCTCTGTCTCTCTGGCTCTCACTCTCACTCTCTCTCTCTCTTTCTCTCTCTCTCTCTCTCTCTCTGTCTCTCTGGCTCTCACTCTCACTCTCTCTCTCTCTTTCTGTCTCTCACCTTCTCTCTCTCTCTCTCTCTCTCTATCTCTCCCTCTCTCCCTCTATCTCTCTAAGTAAATTGATCTGGTCCTTGGTTGTCCTTTCCCTCTTGCTCTGGTTCCAGTATTAGAAAGTGTAGAGCTGTTGTGTGTACTCTACCCTGCCTTAGGCGACTGGCTGTCTGGCCAGCCCGTTTCTACACCATCCCCCTCCCCATCGCCTCCCCAAAGCCCCACATTGCTTGGCATCTCCCGAATACAGATGACTGCAACTTCGACTGCAATGACGTATTGGGAAACTCATACATGTACAGCCAAGCACATGGACGGGTGTGCATACACACACATTCGTGCGCACGCACACACACACACACACACACACACACACACACACACACACACACACACACACACACACACACACACACACACCCACATGCAAAAACACACATACACACATGCTTATACACACAGACAGGTGCAAGCTTTGTCATGGTATGTGGATTATGTAAACCCTGGTAAGCCAAATGGATAAACATGGAAGGCATAAACATTTGAAAACTGTGAAAAGTGTTTAAAGATTGTTTATCTATGGGCCATTCTTTCTAACACCTGCCTAATCCACACAATCACAACTCCATATGTTCCCCTAATCCCTCCCACTCTCTCCACCACATCAATCTCACTCTGCCTCTATCTCGCCTTTGAAGGGAGTGACCCAAATACTCCACTCTATTTGACAGACTCATTTGCACAGCTGCTCAGATTCAAAAACACACTCAATCCCCCTCTCTACTCTGCCTCACACACACACACACACACACACACACACACACACATACACACAAACCGCTTCCATTCCACATGGAAAAATCAATGCAAAAGCCTTCTTAGTCAAATGACAAAGAATGGAGAGATGACGGTATTGCATAAGTGGTGTAATTGTTTCCCCCCAGGTAAAACTGTTGAATAGTTTGCTATATTTCCTTATTTTTCAATTATTTTTCAGGTGCTTGTTTAGGTCACTGCCTCTATGATGAAATAGATTTTCCTGCAAGAAATACCCTCTACTTTCTTCAAACTCCCACTCAAAGCGCATTAATGCCACCATACCGTGACAAGAGGATTGAAGTTGAGATACTAAGAGGGATTAGTAAGGCTGTTCAATTTAGCAGTGACCATGAATAATTTGTTAGATACGCTTTAGACATAATGGAATAAATGTTCATTGTGGAGCTGACTGTTATATCTTGGCATTTCAGTGCCCTTGAAATTTCAATGAAACCCTCGTAGAGATCAGGTCACTCAATAAAATGTGTCTTTCTGATTCTCTCTAGATTCGAAGGAATCCACCTAACGTGAGACCATCAGCAGGATTCAACAATCAAAGCGGTTGACACAGAAAAGGAGAAGAAGTCCATCATCATCAGCACCATGGCACCTGAGGGCGTGGCTGAGCTGCGTGATTGGCTTTTCCTGCTCTTACTCTGCCTGACTCTATTGGCTGAGGTTCTGGAGTTTGCTGCTGCCACGGCGCAGGGGTACGGAGACGGAGAGGGGGACATCGTGTGTCCCTCCGTGTGCCGATGTGACGAGGACTTTATCTACTGCAATGACCGTGGTCTGAGCTCCATCCCTCCGCTGCCCCCCACCGCCAGCGTCCTCTACCTTCAGAACAACCACATAGACAATGCAGGGCTCCCCACCTCCTTAGAGCACCAGCTCACTGTCCGCGTGGTCTACCTGTACGACAACGAGCTGGACGACTTCCCCGTGCACCTGCCGCCCTCCCTCCGCGAGCTGCATCTGCAGGACAACAACATTCGTACACTTCCCCGAACCGCCCTGGCCCGCATGCCCCTGCTGGAGAAACTCCACCTGGATGACAACTCTGTCTCCACAGTCAGCATTGAGGACCAGGCCTTCGTTGACAACCCACGGCTGCGTCTGCTCTTCCTCTCACGCAACCACCTCTCCAGCATCCCCTCAGGGCTCCCCGCCTCTCTGGAGGAGCTTCGGCTCGACGACAACCGCATCTCCACCATCCCCACCCACGCCTTCCGCGGCCTGTCCTCCCTGAGACGCCTCGTCCTGGACGGAAACCTCCTGGCCAACCAGCGCATCGCAGACGACACGTTCTCCCGCCTCTCTAACCTGACGGAGCTGTCCCTGGTGCGGAACTCCCTGCAGACTCCACCCCTCAACCTGCCCAGTGCCCACCTGCAGCGGCTCTCCCTGCAGGACAATGCCCTGACCCACATGCCCCGGGGCTCCCTGGACAGCATGCGCAGGCTGCAGAGGCTGGACCTGTCTGGGAACAACCTGACCACCCTACCTCGGGGGCTGTTCAGGGACCTAGACAGCCTGGGACAACTGCTGGTGCGGGGTAATCCCTGGCACTGTGGTTGTAACCTACGCTGGCTGCATGACTGGCTGCATGCTCGCGGCAACTCCATCACTGTGAGGGGCCTCACCTGCCAGGGGCCAGAGAGGGTGAGAGACATGGCCCTCAAGGACCTCAGCAGCCAGATGGAGGAGTGTGAGGTAACTGGGGCTGGGCCTGTTGGAGCTGGGGCAGGGGCCACAGGCAGTGGGGGCAGAGACAGAGTAGGAGGGGGAGTCGCTGCTAGCTCCACCACCCTCTCCCCCCCACAGGGCTCACTCTTCACCCTCCGCTCCAAGAGGCCTGGCCTCGGGCTTCCCGACTCTGGTCTGGACTACACCCTCGGCAGCAGCGGCGTGGGCAAGAGCCTGGCCCTGAATGTGAAGCCCCTCGCTCACGACAGCATCCGTGTCACTTGGAGCGTGGCCCAGCCCACCTCCTCCTTCAGGCTGAGCTGGCTCCGGCTGGGCACCACGGCCGCCATGGGCTCCATTACAGAGACGCTAGTGAGGGGTGACCGCCGCGAGTACCTGCTGACCTCCCTGCACCCACGCTCTAGCTACATCATCTGCATGGTGCCCCTTGCTGCCAGCTCGGGGGGCAAAAGTACCATGACGGGCGGAGACAGTGACTCCGATGAGGCTCCAGTGTGTGCTAAAGCTGAAACCACAGACCCCAATCAGCCAGAAGTGGGCCAGGAGGATGACCAGGAGTCGGAGCACATGAACACACTGCCCCTGGCGGGAATCATCGGCGGGGCTACAGCCATCGTCTCCCTGGCCCTCATATTCGCCATCTTCTGCTGGTACGGTCACCGGGCGGGACGCCTGTCATCTCGTGACCACTACAGCCGCAGCAGTGGTGCCAGGAAGGGCAAGACCTACGATGACTACATTGAATCTGGCACCAAGAAGGACACCACCATCCTGGAGATCCGAGGCCCTGGGTTCCAGATGACCCCTATGGCTGCCCGGCAGCCCCTGCAGCCTAAGCCCCTACGGGAGGATTACATCATTCATACTATATACCCTTCCAATGGCACCGGCACCTACAAGGGTGCCCACAATGTGTCCAACGCAGGGTACGGCACCAACCGTGGCTATAGAGAAGGTGGGATCCCAGATATAGACTACTCCTACACGTGATAGACCTTGCCCTGGACCACACTGTTCTAGATGTACTGTATAGATGCACAGTCCTTTTCTCTCGCATGGGTTCTTCTGAAGCACCCCTTTGTGCCTTCTTCTTCTGGTCTCCCCATTCCAATTTAGCCTGCTGTTCACTGCACTGAAACTATTCATTTAATTGGCTCCAATGTCTGCAGGAAGCAGCGCGCTGTACAGAGCAGCAGGAGTGTATGCCCCATTACAGGTGTTGATACAGACTGCTTTCTTCCACACCCTTCGTAATGATCAGTGTAGTTTTTCGCCACTGTTCTCCCTCTCAGTGAGACATGGGAGGAGAAGAATGTCCATGCTGTGATGAAACTGCAGAGTTCATTTTTCCAAGGCTTTCCATGTACAAAGCCTTGTGAGACACTAACACAGCTGGTTAAAGGTTAACGTAGAATGAAAGAAGGCAAGAGACACAATTCTTAAATACTCATCACTTGCTGGCCATATTATGTCCACTTGTCCCTTCCATTCAAAATGCCTCAATTATCCTGATGTGCCCTGCCCAGCTACCTGGGAAGAGGGCTCTGTAAAGCTGTGAATGGTTCTGTTGAAAATGACCCACTAAACCATGTGTCTTAAACTACACTTGTTATAGTCTTATTCAGTGGTTCAACAGGGTGAGGGTCATTACTGAACGGTGCATTTAATTAAATGCAGCCCTGGCTTGTAGATACTTAACTTAGATAGATATCCACTGGACTGTGTTTGAGGACTCATGTTCTCTGCTATTTCTATTTGTTATTTTTTAATCAGTCCCTCACTGCTAACTTTATTTATTGTTTTTGTTTCCTGTATCTTTTGGGGGAGATGACTTATACTGGTCCTTGGGCAGTAGTGGCCATGTTTTGATGATGAAATCACTCAGCGTGGCACTTGGTATGTTTTTTTCAATGAGGACACTTGCCTTTGATGGGGAGGATGGATTTATTACATTTCATCTTTTGTGCAAGAAGAAGAAGAAGAAGAAGAACCCCCCCCCCACACACACACCCCCCTCCAAGACTCACACCATTCCCTTTGAGACATAAGAGTCCAACCACCATTCTCCCTCTTGTGCCTGTGTACTTGGTGGTTTTCGGGTGAAAGAAGGGGAAACCTCCTCTCTGTTACAAGATGGAAATATGTGTTGTACACTGACAGGACTAATCCCAACAGAACAAAAGACCTCTGTGGAGCATCCTGTGGACTGACACAGCCAGTCATTTAGCAGTGAATCTCAAAATGTGTGAATAACAGCGAGGGGGAAATCAGGGAGATTATCAAACCGAAACACTGTGGACCTGCACTGTGGGAGGGGCTGAGGGGCGTGGAGAGAGGTGAGGAGGAGCGTGGCTGGGCTGACGTGACGTGTCACTGGGGTGATTTGGCTCTGGTGATAGTCCACTTCACCTACCCAGTGGCACTACAGATGTAAATGAATCAGCACTTACCAGATCGGGAACAGGGAGAGAAGAGGGGGAGAGTGACAGACAGGGAGAGAGAGAGAGGGAGAGAGATATTCAAATGCAGAAGAAGGAGCAGAAATGATGGCTCTGGAACGATGGAGATCACCCATGCATAAACCTGTTTGTCATACCCTGCTACTCTACATTACTTTAATATTCTCCATCGGCTGTTTATTACTGTACTGTTTCCAATGTGGAAATCAACCGTGCTTCCTTGACTGGTTTGTCTGATTGGATTTCATTGTTCTTTCAGACAATATGTCAGGAGTGTGCATTTTATTTTTAATACAAAATGTCCAACCAGAACCAATAACACTGTGGTTGACAGATTTTTTGTTGTTGAAATATTGATACAGATGATAGATATTTTATAGTTTACTCATTAAAGGCTGTTGTGAGAGATGGGTGTGTGTCATGGGTGTGTGCACCCTTGTATGTATGCAGATTGTGTGGATCTCAGAGCTGGGAACACTTATGGTAATTCTGCAAAAAAATGTTATACCATCTGCAGATTTCACTGCTCCTGCCGACTGGACCAGCAGTTGGTGTGAGTATGTGTGTGTGTGTGTGTGTGTGTGTGTGTGTGTGTGTGTGTGTGTGTGTGTGTGTGTGTGTGTGTGTGTGTGTGTGTGTGTCAGGTTTTGTGTGTGTGTGTGTCTGTGTCAGGTTTTGTGTCTCCTGCCGACTCAGACCAGCAGTTGTTCCACCTGCAGCCCATTAACACAGATGTCTCTCCTTCCCTGCTGCGGCTGCTTGAGCTCGACTGAAAAGCCTTGTTTGCCTAGTCTGTGTTTCTATAAAAATAACACCGCTCTCTGTGCTCAAACCAATACTGGCTGCACAATAACGGAGGGCACAAACAGGGTCATCTGGGCATCCGTCACCTAGCACACTTTCTGGGTGAAATGGTTCTCATCATTATCGTCATTAACATCATCATTATCATCATTTATTGCACATTCACATCCACTTTCAGTCTGGCCTCTTCATGCCCCCTCCCTCAGTGGAGTGCCCATCACCAAACCCACACACGACTTGGATGCATCTGGTATTCTAAGAGTATTCAGATTTCAGCTGGTTTTATTTCCAGGAGGAAGGACTGTTATCAGGACTGTGTAGTTAACTGCTAACTTTTTTTTGTCTACCCTCCATCTTTTTTCCTGTGTACTTTTTGTCGGTTGCTGCTGTGGAAACATCGCTCTCTCTTCCTTTGTTGGACTCTGTGTTATACTGAGAAAAAAATGGACTATTTTGTATAAAGGATGTCTCTTTTCTATGTGATTAAAAGGGAGATGTGCAAAGCCATGTGGAGTCCGGTGTTGGTTTTGTTGGGCGGCTGTGGGGTGCCTTTGCCTGTCGTTCAGTCTTATTTATCTGTATCTGTTTGGTGTACCTGTGAGTGAGTTGACCGTTAAGGTTTTGTCCTAGAACACACTAATTCCTCTAAAGCAACATCCAGCAGCTCCCTGGGCTGTGGTACAGAATTATTGATTTCCACTGCTATGGCCTCCTCATATCCCACAGGCAAATGCGCACTCTCTCACTGAGAGACACATTCTGCACGCCTACACAGTTGATAAAGCCTTGATGATTTCCGTGTACTCACTGCTCTCTCTCTCTCTCTGTTGTTAATCTTCTCTGTCTAAATGCACGCAGTGCACACTACTGAAACATAAATACCTGTTCTCACATTCTCACATTACTCTGTTTATGACTGTCTTTGCACTATGTCAAACACGGTTGTACGCCCTAACACAGAGGGACAGCAATTAAGACTGACAAGGAGAGGAGAAAAACAAATGAATTAGTCTGCTGGGAAAATAAGCTGCTTAGAATGGTAGCAACCTTTCAATGAACCCATTTCCACTGAAAATATGTTATTTATGTTTTGCAAATGAAGGTTTTTCTTCACTCTTTTCTTTCCAAAGCTAGTTTGACAGGGGAAGTGACCATTTTGTCTCAGTCTCAATCAGTGATAAACTGATAAACTAAATGTATAGGTCTGCTATACTGTAGGTACCCCTTTGAAAACAAGTCAATTTTTGATGACCAAAAAAGACTGCAAAAAGAAACAAATCAGACAAATAGACAGAGACATGTGCAGGCCTGGGGAAACACAGTCATTTGTACAGGAGTGACGTTTTATCCCTCTTTCCCCCGACCCTTCCAGAGGACAGTCTAAGTGCTCTAGGCCTCTTGTCTTTTATAGGATTACCAGGGTACCATATTAAATAGAAACATGTCAAAAGGTTGACGGGGTGGGGGGGGGGGTGAGACAGGGGCGAGCCAATGTCACTATTTCCGATCTTTATTAGGAGCGACACAAACAGCCCCCCCCCCCCCAAAACAACCCCCTCCTCTGCCACCCTCCCTCTCTGTATTGATTAGTTGAGAGTAGGGGTGAGGTCAGCAGGCATGCGTCTGATTTTCTTTCCCTCTGTCTCTCACACTCCATTTGTCTCTGTCTGTTTCTATACTACCACCCCCATCCACTGCCTTTGCTTCATCCATCCATCCATCCCCTCCTCTTTCCCTCTCTCACTCTGTGTGGATTTTCTCTTTGTCTGTGTGTCCTTCATTTGACATACATAAATCAATCAGTCAATCCAATTTAATTCGGAGCAAAGCCCCAAGGACTTGCCTTTGAGCCATTGCTCTGGAAAAGTAACGGAATCCACTGTCTAATTACATTCCAAATCATATTATGATTATAATCGTGGATTGAATTAACAGATATAATTTCGTTTTGATTCCTAGATACAATGCAGCCAATTAGGTGTAAAGAAGTCCAATTAGGAGAAGCGAAGCGCAGGTACAAGTTCTCGACCGCCACAAATGCGATTGTAATGATCAGCGTATAATCAGTCCTGTGTTTGTCTTTATGATGGGATGAGATGAATCCTACAGGCAGTCTACAGTACAGTCTACAGTATGTGAGCATTGGCTTACTAGAGTTCTGTGGCCTTATAGGCATATCACAAACACACACACACATCACACATGCACTCTCTTAGGGACATCTGGATGCACAACACCACACTGATTTAGTGCCAACCCTTCTCTCCCCACTCCAGGAACCCCATTCATTACACAAGCCAGTGTCTAAATCCTCACGCTATCCTTCACAGACAGGGCTGTCGGCTGATCGATACAGCTGGAATAAATCAATCGATGCCCCCGCCACTCAAACTGACTCTCTCTGCCCACACCCTGTCCCAATACTTAGCACCACCCTTGTTGTTGTTTCAGTCCCAACCTCCACAGCTCTGGCGCTGACCCCTCCTTTACCTCTTTGTCATTTGTCTTTAGAGTCAATCTTACCTCTCAAGAGTCCCACTGCTTTCAATAATACAGAGCATAATATACAGTATATCTTTTTAACCTTCCCTCCTCCTCTTTCTGAGATTCATGTGTTTGCCCTATTATAGACTATCATTTCACATCACATCAAATCCTATGTCATTTGCCCATTTCCAGGGTTTTTTTCCTTGTCTAGAACATGGTACATGCATATATCACTTTTGCTACTGCCATTCTTATCACTTCTTTGGGTCCTGCTCTCCCTTTTTCTTGGGTGTTGCTCTCCCTCTCATTTTTCTCTCATTGCTGTCGCCTCTTCTGCAGGCAATCTAGCTGTGCAGTGAGCTGTGAAAGACTCTCTCTCTTTCCCTCAGTCATAAACACTCACACACACATCCATATACCCACACACTCACATTCCACATACATTGCACACCTACACAGATATACCATATCCATATACATTACTATGCTGACACATGCACACATGCGCATAAGACCAGCAGTGTTACTGCATTGAACTGTGATGTTACCTAAGCATGCACACACACACACACACACACACACACACACACACACACACACCCAACCAACCAACCACCCCCCCCCCCCCCCCCCCCCCCATACATACACACACACACACACACACACACACTCACACAGTTCCATTGGTTTTTGATGTCGTCATTGTCGTCCCTCCCCTTCTCAAACACACATACTCACATTACATATAGTTATGGTCATTATCATTATGTATGATATTAATTAGTTTTGAATTTTAAAAAAGTATTGCTGGCAACACCCAGTAGTGTATTTGCTGAGCTCCTGCTACCACCTGCAGATATAGAGGGGTAACTGCAGCTAAGCAAGGAAGGCAACTTACAGTACCATAAGGTACAGATCCAAAGGTTCATAACACCAGCACTGTTACCGCATTGAACTGTGATGTTAAGTGCGTGTGCACACACACGCGCACACACACACACACACACACACACACACACACACACACACACACACACACACACACACACACACACATTCTGTGAAATTATACATTTATAATAACTTTCATAAAAGACTCATCAACATGTTGTCCTCAAATCAAATGTTTTGTTTAGACATTTATTTCTATCCAGAGGCATGAGATTGAGAACAGAATGGGTTACATATTAGGAGACACTCTGCCTGCAATATTGATTGGCACTGGAGCAATTAAAGGTCTCTGCTGCCAATAAGCAGTTTGAGATAAAAGCTGCCAGCTCAATCAGGCGACTCTAGGGCTGCAGTGGTCTCTCACATGGCTTGGTAATTATAATCACCTTGTGAGTATGGAAGGGGAATGAGGACATAAATATTACAGGGGAACATTGACCAGTGATGGAAATGGGGGGAACCCACGGGAATAGACATCCAGGATGAAACTGGTGGGTGGAAATATACTATAATATCAGCATTAAGTTTACCCACTGGACTCACCGTAGTTCCTATACCTCCGCTGGCTCAGCACCATTGCAGTCAGTTACTGAAGCTGAGGTGCTGGACAAGCTCCTCAAACTAGACTGTAAAAAGCCAACAGGGTTGGATGGTCTAGACCCATTTTTCATTGCAGCCCCTATCTCACACCTTTTTAAACCTCTCTATACATGCTGCAGAATGTCAGAGTGTGTGGTAAGTGTCTTTTATTTAAGGGGGGGGGGGGTGATCAAGCTGATCCTTACTGTTATAGGCCCATCTCTATCTTACCATGCATATCTAAGGTGTTGGATGAATAAATAGGTAACTGACCAACCTTTTAAATACTGTGGTGATTTTTCAACTATGTAATCTGGTCTTCGTTCTGCTCATGGATGTATTACAGCAACGCTAAAGGTCCTCAAAAACATTACCACTGCTCTTGATAATAAACAATCATCTGCTGCTGTCTTCATAGACTTAACAAAGGCCTTTGATACTGTCGACAATTCCATTATTGTCAGTAGATTATGAAATATTGGTTCATTGAACAATCTCTTGCCTGGTTTGTCAGTCTCTGGAAGAGTGCAATGTGTGAAGTCTAATGATGTACTGTCTCTGCATTTGTCCATCACTAAGGGAGTATCTCAAGGTTCCATACAAGGCCCCACACTATTGTCCATCTACATCAATAACATAGCTCAAGCGGTAGGAAGGAAATGTTCATTTCAGATGACACAGTACCCACTGGACTCACCGTAGTTCCTATACCTCCGCTGGCTCAGCACCATTGCAGTCAGTTACTGAAGCTGAGGTGCTGGACAAGCTCCTCAAACTAGACTGTAAAAAGCCAACAGGGTTGGATGGTCTAGACCCATTTTTCATTGCAGCCCCAATCTCACACCTTTTTAAACCTCTCTATACATGCTGCAGAATGTCAGAGTGTGTGGTAAGTGTCTTTTATTTAAGGGGGGGGGGGGGGGGGGGGGGTGATCAAGCTGATCCTAACTGTTATAGGCCCATCTCTATCTTACCATGCATATCTAAGGTGTTGGATGAATAAATAGGTAACTGACCAACCTTTTAAATACTGTGGTGATTTTTCAACTATGTAATCTGGTCTTCGTTCTGCTCATGGATGTATTACAGCAACGCTAAAGGTCCTCAAAAACATTACCACTGCTCTTGATAATAAACAATCATCTGCTGCTGTCTTCATAGACTTAACAAAGGCCTTTGATACTGTCGACAATTCCATTATTGTCAGTAGATTACGAAATATTGGTTCATTGAACAATCTCTTGCCTGGTTTGTCAGTCTCTGGAAGAGTGCAATGTGTGATGTACTGTCTCTGCATTTGTCCATCACTAAGGGAGTATCTCAAGGTTCCATACAAGGCCCCACACTATTGTCCATCTACATCAATAACATAGCTCAAGCGGTAGGAAGGAAATGTTCATTTCAGATGACACAGTTCTGTACACAATTGAATTCTGTAACAGAAGACCTTCAGAAAAGCTTCCTTAACATCCAGCAGGCGTTCTCTGTCCTTAACCTGGTTCATAGCACAAGCAAAACCAAAGTTATGCTTTTTGGTAGAAAGAGCCCTGATTTGCACCCGTAAGATCCCCACCTATGATGGGTCAGAGCTGGAGATGGTTACCTGTTACATGTACTTAGGTATATGGCTGGATAGTGCTCTATCCTTTTCAAAGCACATTTCTAAGTCACAGGCCAAGGTCAAGTCCAGGCTTGGATTTTTATATCGGAACAGGACCTTTCACCCCCTCTGTTGACACTAGTACAGATGACCATCCTCCCCATGCTTGACTCTGGGGACGTCATCTACAGGTCAGCATGTAACGGAGCCCTTGAGAAGCTAGATGTGCTTTATCATTCTGCCATCAGGTTTGTCACCAGTGTCCCTTATAAGAATAATCACTGCACTCTACACTAATCTGTTCATTACAAACTAGGTGCAACATCCATTGGTCCATGTTCACTTACAAAACCTTCCTAGGTCCAACTCACCTATACATGATATCCCTGGTACACAGCTACTCCTTTACTTACAACACCAGATCTGCCCGTCACATTCAGTTAAAGATTCCTAAAACTCTTACACCCTTGGGTTGCTCCTCTTTTCAGCTTGCTGCAGCCAGTGACTGAAATGAGCTAACTTTAAGAATTCAATCACAGACATTTTCTCTGACACCTGTACTTGTTACCCTCATTAATTATGTTATCATGGTCATTCTCACTGACACAAATGTGTTACTCTACCGAATCAAATCAATGATGGACATCACCTGATATCCTATCAAATTATTGCTGACTGTCTACTGTCTATGCTGACTGTTTTTACTAAATGTTGTGTTGTTGCCACTATGTTGTGACATCTGTTTGTCTTGTTCTTTAACTGTTCTGTATTGACTTTTGTGTTTGTCATGTGTCCCTGTGTTGTGATGTCTGTCTATCTTATTGCACCGCACTTCCCAGTCGTAAAATAAAGGCAAAAAATGTTTTAATTACAATAATAAAAGGACTCAGTCCCACTCCAGTCTTTTTGGGGGTGTAAGCACTGGTGTTATTTTTGGGAAGTTGTGTTTCCTTCACCCAGGGGGATTCTGAGGACTGCGAGCAGGGAAGATCAAACTTCTAAGTCCCAAAAATATCCCATTGACTCCAAGTCAGGGTAAGTCCATCATGTGTCATATGAATAAGACATTTGTACAGCTTGGAGCTGAACATGCAAAATATTCCATGCCACTATAAAGATAATATAGTATAGCCTTCAAAACCCACCCAGCACATATGCAATCAACTACTGAAGGCCTATTGATGACTGTGCATATGAAAAAGTACACCTTATAATTTATATATATATATATATATATATATATATTAAATCATGGATCCACGGAATGAACTAGAATGTACTGGATGATAACGGTACTTCAACCATGACTTCGACGCTTGTGTTATTCAGCGCACTCTACGCGCATATGCTTTTGATTCGCTGAGACGTATTCAATGACATCTATTGAACCAATTATATATCAATGCGGTGAAAATATACATTGAGGAAGTTCAAGATTTGCGCGTATACTTGGGTTGCCATTCAAGTAAATGGTAGGGCTTTAGCTTTTCAAAAATGTTACGCATTGCCTGTTAATCTTTATAAATACATACTGCATACAATATATCGGAAGGAACATTTCAGTGAGCACAACAACATACTGGTATTCGGTATCTGGTATTCGTTCTTGGTTACGATCACCGACTTTTTAATACAAAATCTGGCAACCTTGCTCGATAGTGTTCAAGGGGCGGCGCTCATTCTGTGTCGTTTCACAGTAGTTTCTGGAACCTCATGGTCATACCATGGAGAAAGTGAGTAGCAACTGTCACCAGGAGTGTGATTATCAAAATTATTATATTTCTCTTAAATAATTACTTTATTAGCACAATGTCTGTGTATTGGTGGTGATGATCACATGTTTGGCCATTAACAGTAAGCAATAGTTGGCTAGCTTATGCATTCATATTACTCAGTATTTCGGGCTTCATTGTTAGCTAGCTAGCTACTAGCCGGTTAGCGAGTTTTATTTAGCTAGTCAATTGTGTGTTCGTTTTTCTTTTCTACGAGCACTTCTTTCGTGCCAGAACCAGTTATCTATGACACCACAAGCCTAGCTGGCTTAGTTAGCCAGGCAACACGCCAACTAACTTAGATAATCAGTTATAGCTGTCTAGCTAGCCTATTCACCTGGCCTGTCCGTTCATAAAACCGTAATAACTAGCTAGCTAACTGCACTGCAGAAACGGTCGAACGAGCGAGTTGTCAGTTCAGCTGTCGTTGCCAGCTCTGACTCAGCTACATAGCTAGTTGTGAACAGCAATCTGAATTCACAACCGTGAGTTAACGTTACTATCTTTGTTAACTGTCAACTGAATGCAAATCACAGTCCGCTCAGCAGGAGGTTGTAAATGTTAGTTCACCGCAATACTGCAATGGTCTTCAATCACCTTGAAAATCAATGAGCTTGATAACTGTATTTTACTTATATGGGAACACATGACAGTAATGTCTTCCACGCTCTACTAGTTACTAGCTACATGTCATGTTCCCATGTCCTTAATGTCAAGAACAGCTGATTTTGGGCTAGCCCTACAGACGTTATTTATCTTCCTGCTCTAGTACAGTACTCAGATTTGCAATTCACCCCACAATATATGTATTTGTATGCATTTAACTGTCGAGAGTACACTACAGAGTTAACCTAGTTCTCATTTAATCGTGCCAAGAAGGGTTGGTGTAGGAATGAAGGGGGTTTAACTGCTGTCAAGGTGTTGCATTGGGCATGTATGATTCCACAGGGCATTATTATTGTCACAGTGAATTTAATCAGGTCCCTCCTTTCCTGCATAGGTGACACAGTTGAAAGACCAGGGCAACAAGGCACTCAGTGCAGGGAAGATCGACGAGGCCGTCCGCTGCTACACCGAAGCGTTGGCCCTCGACCCCTCAAACCATGTCCTCTTCAGCAACCGCTCGGCTGCCCACGCCAAGAAGGGCGACTACGAGAGCGCTCTACAGGACGCCTGTCAGACCATCAAGATTAAATCCGACTGGGGCAAGGTGAGGTGACAACACCATGCAGTTGTTCGGTCAGGATGGCCTTGTCAAAGGTTATTGTTAGAACTGACATGCCTCCGTCTCTGAACTTTGCTTGCACAGGGCTACTCACGAAAAGCTGCAGCCCTTGAGTTCCTTGGACGGTTTGAGGATGCCAAACTGACATACCAAGAGGGGTTAAGAGAAGAGCCCAGCAATCAACAGCTGAAGGAGGGACTACAGAACATAGAGGCCCGGCTAGCAGGTAGAGAATGTGGTCACAACTGCACATATCCAATTGCTTTCTTAATGTATCTGCTAGCAAATTATCTCTTGTGATGTAATGTAGTTGTTTTTAGATTAAGTTGTGGTGGCCTGTGTGAACCTCTGATGTAGGCAGAGGAACAAATATGTTACCAATGATGGTGTTTAAAAAGCAAAGCATAACAACATCTTGCATGCTGTTATACAGTGTCCTGCATAAGAATTTGGACAGTGAACCATTTGTTATTCTTTTGGAACGACTCCAAAAGTTTTGATTTGAAATCAAAACATTAATATGAAAAGAACAAGATAAAGAATAGATTGCCAGCTTTTATTCGAGGATATTTGTGTAAATATTGATTTCACCATTTAGGAAACAACAGCATCCTGAGTTGTGATTGTTATCTCACCTTGCCCCACCAGAAAAAAAGATGATGAACCCCTTTTCCATGCCCAACATGTTTGAGAAGCTGGAGAGTGACCCTCGGACTCATGCCCTGATGTCAGATCCAGGGTACAGAGAGCTCCTGGAGCAGCTCAGGGACAAGCCATCTGAACTGGGCACGTGAGTGTGTTTCCATGGATACCACTTGTCTGCACCTCAGTGTTGTATGTATTTTTTCGGGGTTTGCAGTTGCTTGTCTAACATAAAACACAATCAGTATAGACTGTATTGACACACATCTCTGACTGTAGTCATAAGGACAATGCAATTCCTTATGACATTTCTGAGAACATTCTATGGTTTGAATCAAACACCTCTGTCTCAATGTCTGTAGGAAGCTGCAGGACCCTAGAGTAATGACCACTCTCTCTGTACTGCTGGGATTAGACCTCGCTGGGATGGATGAAGATGAGGAGCCCGCTCCACCTCCACCCCCCAAACCTAAACAGACCCAGCCGCCCCCTCCCAAAGAGGAGGACCTACCTGAGAACAAGAGACAAGTAAACCAAACCAGATTTTAAGTTATTTCAAAGACTCATAGTGAGGGTGATGACAGAATTTTGTTTATGTGCATGACTCTCCTCCTAGCATTCAGAAATATGTGTGCTGTGTCTATTGATCTCAGCATTTTTTCCTAAACCCTTCAAATCTCCATTGTACTTTCTCAGGCTCTGAAGGAGAAGGAGCTTGGCAACAATGCATACAAAAAGAAGGACTTTGCCACTGCACTGAAACATTATGAAGAGGCCGTCAAGCATGACCCCACCAACATGGCTTATATTTCTAATCAAGCAGGTATAGAATTGCTAATGTGCTGCAAGACAAACAAGCAGAGGACACGTGTGCATAAATGATTTAAAATATGAACTCTTTCAAGTCTTGTTTTTAGTCCAATAACACAGTTTGCAAAACAACCTTTCAGGAGTTTTCCCATATTTATCTGCCCAACATCTTATTTATCTGCTCTTTATATGAAGAAATAATCTTGTAATTTCATCTGTAGAATTATTTGGCTGTGGAATTAATTCCCTTGACCTGAGTCATGTATGGATAAGTAAGCAAGCTTGTTTGATCAAGGGCAGAATATCATTTTAAGGTGCCTCTCGGCAATAATAATTATCTTTTATGGGAAACTCATATTTAGGAATGTACTACTCAATGACTAAGCTTTCCTACGATTCAAGAGAATGCATTTATGATCTGTAAAATCAGATGAGTGGGAAATGCGGTGGTTGTGTTACCACTAAAAGCCTCTCTTTCTTTCTTCCCTGTTTCCGTTCTAGCTGTGTACTTTGAGAAGGGGGAGTATGTCAAGTGTAGGGAGTTGTGTGAGAAGGCCATTGATGTGGGCAGAGAGAACCGGGAGGACTACAGACAGATTGCCAAGTGAGTTCCGCCTCAATCGTGCATCACTCACTGACACAATGCTACATGGAACCTAAGTGAGTCACCCACTACGGTTCCAACTGTGGTGGATCTAGAACAGTGTACACTGTGGATCCATCAAGGAGTGCTGCCTAAACCTTGTTAGATGAGGTCCCCTGAACAAGAAGCCAATTAGACTGTCACAGTCACCGTTCTCATCACGTCACATTCGGATAGTTCTGTTTTTAAACAGGGGAAGCTGGAGTGATGTCAGAGCCTGAGTCACCCAGCTTTCTAATTTAAGTGCATACACCCGATGCTTACTGTTTCTCTTAATCACTCTTGTTGTCTCTCAGGGCCTTGGCCAGGATTGGTAACTCGTACTTCAAGCAGGAGAAATACTCTGAGGCAGTCCAATCTTTCAACAAGAGTCTGACGGAGCACCGTGTCCCTGATGTTCTAAAGAAGTGCCAGCAGGTACAGTGTGTGTCGTTGGCCCTGACCGACGGAAGGGTGTCGGGATAGATTATGCTGGGGTCAATACATTTACTGATACTTGTAACTTGTCTCATGGTACCTTTTTTTTTCTTTCTGTAGGCGGAGAAGATATTGAAGGAGCAGGACAAACTGGCCTACATTAACCCAGAGGTAGCCCTGGAGGAGAAGAACAAGGGCAACGAGTCCTTCCAGAAAGGTGCGTGTGTGTTGGTCAAATGAGGATCAACATTTTATAAGGCTTTTATGGCATGGAGAATAGGCTAATAAGGCTAATTCCCTGCATAGAAGTTATTATATTAGCAAGCAGGGGTTAAACAAAGATTTCTTGGTCATCTCTGGATATCTGACATGCTGTCTGCGCACCCCCTGTTCCTCAGGAGACTACCCTGCAGCCATGAAACATTACTCTGAGGCCATCAAGAGGAACCCCAACGATGCCAAGCTCTTCAGCAACAGAGCTGCCTGCTACACAAAGCTGCTGGAGTTCCAGCTTGCCCTCAAGGTACAGTACGCCACGTAGCCATGCATGTACACAAACTTCATCCTCGTCACCATTAACAGATATACACAAACTTGATGATATTCACTGTTATATAAATGACTGACAGATTCCCCCTCCCTTCTTCCTCTATCGTGTAGGATTGCGAGGACTGCATCAAACTTGACCCCACATTCAGTACGTATCCAACATTGAAGAACTGTTGTGTGTTAAAAGGATCAAAAACATCCCTTCAGAGGACTCCTCCCTGACCTCACCTTATTTTATGTGTCTCTCCACAGTTAAAGGCTACACACGCAAAGCAGCTGCCTTGGAGGCCATGAAGGATTTCACCAAAGCTATGGATGCATACCAGAAGGCGCTGGAGCTTGACTCTACTTCCAAGGTACAGTATGACAAGTTTTTTTATTTCTCTAAATTATTTATTTACAATTTTTCACTTTCCTTAGAATTTGACTTCAGGAATTGTTTAGATTTCATGCTTAGTATTTCAGTTTAAACAAAGGATTTTCAGTTGCTTTTCACCTTCTTGTTGGCATCATTGAGAGGCTGTTGGTGTGTGGCAAATGGTTGACCATGACATCTGTCTTGCTTTCCTTACACCCCCCCCCCCACACACACACACACACACACACACACGTGTGTCCTCTTCCCGGTGCAGGAGGCCACAGAGGGCATTCAGCGCTGCATGATGATCCAGGCTAGTGTGCGGAACGACAGCCCGGAGGACGTGAAGAGGAGGGCCATGTCCGACCCCGAGGTGCAGCAGATTATGAGTGACCCAGCCATGCGCATGATCCTGGAGCAGATGCAGAAGGACCCACAGGCGCTCAGCGAGTAAGCAAGCCAGCTACACGCACTCAACACACTTACTATGTCATAACACACTGTCATGGATGGAATGATTGTGGAGTTAAAAGGTCTTCTATTTTCTCTCTCTCCCTCTTTTCCGTACGCTCTCAGTCACTTAAGGAATCCAGTCATTGCTCAGAAGATCCAGAAACTAATAGATGTGGGACTGATAGCCATCCGGTGATGAGAGAGGAGAGGAACGGGCCCAAACCCATGAAGAAACAGCAAGACCACAGAGGATCAAGATGCCATTCCCTCCAAATATAACCGTCCCCCACCTCTTCCACCCTCAGACTTATATTCTACCCCATTTTGCTAAAAATTAGACCTGCAAATAATTTGTTCTCATATTACGGCCCTCATGAGACTTTACTTAAAATGAAAAGCACCAACTCTCTTCCTCATCTGCAAATGTAAAAAGCACCATGGAACTGTCAGAATTTGAATTATATTGGAAAATATATCCCAGATAATCCCAGTCATTGTCCAACACCTGTTACAGGGTTAATAGACGACGCCAGCGCCTTGCTTAGCCCGACGAGGTGGCTGCATTCAGCAGTTAATGACCACTGACAGTAATGTCGTTTCAGTGGCCCTCTGTTGGATATTGAACGGAGGCGTCAAAGTGCGATATGGTTGCTTCATTTTCACTTTCTTGGCGCACTTTAAAACCTGCAAGGGTTTTTGCAAGGGATCACATTAAACGCTCAATATTTATATAGGGAGCCTGACCACGATGACATTTTGTCTCAGCCAGGAGGCGGTCATCATTCATTACAGGTCAATGCAGTTGTGTTGGTGTAGTAGAGAGAGAGAGACTGCCTTCCAAGCTCAAATGACTGTATTTTCCAGGTCTTTAGAAATAGATGCTGTCCTGTCACATGATTCTGTTGCTCTGGTCCTGGGATCAGATGGGCAAGCTTTGTGTGGACGTTAAACACTCCTTTCGCACTTCATGTCTTCTCATCTCAATAAAAACCTTTTGCCTGATATCAATGCAGAGCAGGAAGAAAACATACAGGCTATTTGGTGCTATTAATAACGACCCCAGGGCACACAAGGCCTGCAATATCATATCTTAGAATGTTTGGTCTGGTTTCTTAATGGAGGAAGGGAAGGGGGAGGATTCTGTGAAATATATGTACTGGTTCCTTCAAGCCTCATTTCAGCATTTCACTATAGCCTTGGTCTGCTAGAGTTCTTTATGACACGGTGCCACATAAATTCAGTAGAAAAGTAAATATGGGAGATTTGATCACACGAGTCCCATGATAACACAGCCTGTCCAGTATCAAATGTGGCACCCTCACACATGATGTTATATGTCAAAGACAAAAGCCCCAGAAGTGTAACGTATAAGTGAAATTAATCCTGTTCTGCAAAATATATCTGAATGTATTTCTAAGTTCCATCAGTGTCTGTGTGGTTGTGTCCTTCCACCTGTTTTTCCTATTTTAGCACTGTTTAGCATGGATGTCTTGGATTTTGAGTTGCAGTCTACATAATCAAAAAGCCCACATCTATTATACAAATTATATTCTAAAGAAGGATACTAATTACTTCAGTGCAATAATTCCTTTTAAATGACCATCTGTGCTTGGTACATCGGTTTTTGAACTTTTAAATTAATGATATTTAGCCATTGATTCTTGAAGAATGTAACTTCAGTCTCACTGTCTTACCTCATCAGAACCCAAATAGACTTGTTTTACTCCATGCAATTGTAAACAAACACTGTATACCTTCAAAACATGGTTAAAACTAATTCTGATCTCATGGATGGTCAGTCCTTGCATCCATAGCTTGGTCTATGAAATTGACATCAGTTACATTTCTCTGGACCCATCCCTCAGCTGTTTACTAAAAAAGTGGAGTTGTTGT
Source organism: Argentina silus (assembly GCF_951799395.1). Lineage (NCBI taxonomy): Eukaryota > Metazoa > Chordata > Actinopteri > Argentiniformes > Argentinidae > Argentina > Argentina silus. The sequence goes on along the minus strand of NC_139656.1, from coordinate 22,344,133 downwards.
TTGAATTATAGATTGCACCTTTACCTTTAAAACAAGATTTATTTCTATTTTCATTCAACTACTACATATTCGACCACTAGAGGTCGTAACTCACCAGTCCCTCAAAAGTGCCTGTACTCTACATTCACCCAATTGACCTGTCACTAACATACTTTACTGTTTGCTAACAGTTTGTGTAGACACTTGTCTATATTACAAAGTGCATACAACTCACCATTATCTATTCTTATGTGTTGATATTTGAGTTTTAGTATGGTAGATCAAACTGCCACAATAGTTGCTCAGACATCTATCATAACAGTATCATAACTCCCCCTTCCAAGCCACACATTGCCCTAGTTATAGCATATAGCCTGTCAAAGCAGAAGATTAATTTCTTACTTGACATTTGCTCTCATACAGGATGAGACCACAGACTTTAAGACAGAATGAGAAGGCAAGAGGAAGTGGCTCACTCATTTCACAAGCAGCATAGAGGCAGCCAGACAGTGGTAGAGAGGAGTGCACCTGTTGTTAACCTCTGAAGAAAGAAATTGGAACTTCATAATAGGTAAGGCAGCGAAATGTTCTCAATGGTAGGGAGTAGAGATGCTCAAGTTGGCATAGTTGCCATGTGTACAGAACAGTAAAATAATCTACCTTCTGAATAGCAGTGGCTTACTGATGTCAGATTTTATCATGCCTATTATAATACTATACTATGAAAGTGGCTTAATCCATATCTGAGTAAAGCAAAAAACTTGTTGCTACTCATGTATTCATTGAAGGGGCAGGTTGGAAAGCTTGGACAGGGACGCATTGTGCAGATTGATGGGTAAAGGGTTATTTATTTAGAGGAAGTCATTTGGTTTTGGTCACTCAGCAAATCTTTTTGTGTCCTTACAACATCAAGTTCTACAATGTAGAGTACATTATTACAACTCTATAATACTAATTATTAATACTAATAATAATAATATAAAACTCTCATAGTTCTACAATGTAGAGTACATTATTACAACTCTAAGTGATTCTATGTTGGGAACAGCTGAGAAGGAGAAGACTTATTACCTGTAATTGGCCTCACTACAGTACAGATATTGAAAGAAAGTCGATTTTCTTTGTTCTAATAACCATAAGCAGTCAAGCAGAGTTTGTCATGGGAAAATAAATGAGTGATACTTCAATAATAGTACTGATCAGAGGTTCTATTTTCTCTTTGTAAGTATGGCTGCTTGGGATCTATCAGTGACGGTGGAGGAGCTTGGCCCAGAGGCCCCATCCCTGAAAGTTAGTGTGACCTCTGACTTGCATATTGGGGGCGTCATTCTCAAAATTGTGGAGAAGACACGTGAGTTCCCTACCAATGTACACCACAACTTCGATCCATGGAATTAATCTTTAAGCTGCAGTACATTTTCAGAACACATCTCTTCTTTTTTGAAGTATGTTGAGGTTGTGAACATGATCACATATTCTGGGTACCTGACATCATAACATTAATTCTAAAATGATATAAAAAAAAAAAAAAACAGGAAAACAACATATTTGACAGAGAGTCCATCACCAGATACCCCCTCCTTCTGTCTACCAAAGAGATCATGAAGGATTGGTCGGACCATGCCCTCTGGTGGGAGCAGAAGCAGCGGTGGCTGCTCCAGTCGTCCTGGACCCTTGATAAGTGTGGGATCCACGCTGATGCTCGTCTGAGCCTCACACCCCAGCACAAACCCCTGAGACTGGGCCTGCCCAATGGGGTGATCCTTAAGCTTCCGGCCTGCTTCTCTAGTCCAGTCTTCCAAACCATCATGGGAATCTGTCGCTTGCTGAGTAAGTAAATGGATGGGACATGAGGTACATGGCTGTTATACCATATCATGAGAGAGTTTCTTGTTCTCGTTTCAAAGGGGAAGTATTGATTATCATAGGAAAATGATCATTGTTATTGTTGCTGATGTGAATCAGTACATGACTAGCAGGTAGCTAGCTGCTGGAGTGTAAGTGACTTTCAGGCAACCCTTAATGTTGTTTCCTCTGGTCATTCTCAGATGTACGTCACCCAGAGGAGCTTTCCTTGTTGCGGCCAGTGGAAGTGAAAAAAAAGAAAAGAGAGAAGGAGTCAGAAGAGGATGTATATGATATCACAAGTCTTCAGTTAACATCAGGTAATTAGACTGAATTTCTGAATCGGCATACTTATTAAGGACAGTAGGGTTTCAGTTCTGATGTCTTTGTCATTTATTATTATTTGTCCTGATGTCTTTGTCATTGTGATTATTCTAAAAACAATCCCATTATTCTGACAGGTGTGCAAAATCATCTTCATACCAAAACTCATATAATCATGTTACATATATGCCTCATGTGTAATGACAGGTCCAGTTCTCACCCTGTCCAATGGCATGCCTGTGCACTTTGCGGACTCGCCCCAGTTTGAGGCTGTGTATAAGGTGTTGTCTGTCAGCTTACCTGCACCTGCTCCTGAGACAATCACTAAGATGCACTGCTCTACCAGCGTTATGGACAAAGCACAAATTCATAACAGGTAACAGTATGTGTGTACGTGCGTGCGTGAGTGACAATTATGTGTGTGTGTGTGTGTGTGAAAATTAAATCTGTGTGACTAAGCTTGTATGCAGCTAATGATGTTTTTCTTTTTTTTCTTTTTGTGTTGTGAATGTGTAATGAATGTTCTCTTTAGATGGCTGGACTCGTCCCGTTCTCTACTCCAGCAGGGAGTGCAGGAGAATGACAGGCTGCTGCTGCGCTTCAAATACTACTGCTTCCATGACCTGGTGCCCAAGGTAGGTGCCCATACAAACACAAACTCTCTGAAGAGCTTTTGATTCGGTCATGAATTGGGCAGTTTGTAATCTGTCTGCATTGTCCTCTACCATCTTTACAGTATGATGCAGTCCGTCTGACCCAGCTGTATGAACAGGCTCGCTGGGCTATCTTGCTGGAAGACATTGATTGCACAGAGGAAGAGATGATGATTTTTGCTGCCCTTCAGGTACATAATAAGGGCATAACTGATTGAAGCATTCCCATTGAAGCGTTCACAAATATCTAGGTCTTTTCTTTCATGCTCTCTTTCTGTGTGTGTGTGTGTGTGTGTGTGTGTGTGTGTGTGTGTGTGTGTGTGTGTGTGTGTGTGTGTGTGTGTGTGTGTGTGTGTGTGTGTGTGTGCGTGCGTGCGTGCGTGCGTGCGTGCGTGTGTGTGTGTTTATGTGTGCAATATCCTCAGTACCACATTGGTAAGGTGTCTCTGTCAGAGCCCCAGTTGATGACATCATGTCCTATGATGGATGACCTTGACTCTGCCCTGAAGTGTTTAGAGGTGAAGATGGAGGCAGAGGTCAGCACTGAGGACATGCTGGTAAGTTCTGGGGTCATGGCTGATTTTTAAGGCAGCAGAAAGAAACTGAGTTGAGTATGGCATACATGATTTTATCTCTTCACAGGAAACAATGACAATAGCACCAGAGCTGCATGATTACCTGAAAATGTTCAGGTAAGCAGGGGTTGACAACATAAATCAGTTCAGGCTGACTGAGGCACACATCCATCTCTCAACCGGTAGCAGCTTTTTCCCTCCTTGGACTTTAAATTGGATATCGACCACACAAGATAGATGACAGTTTTTTGTAGTTTGGATGAGTTTTTAGGACATAGACACTCACACACATGCCTACTCCAAGACAGAGATCAGGCATACACACACACACATACACACACACACACACACACGCACATGCACACACACACACACACACACACACACACACACGCACACACACACACACACACACTGTCACCTGCTGTGAACTTGTGCTTTGTCATTGACATTCTGGTGCACTTTATCTCACTCTCTCCTAGACCAAAGAGACTGACTCTAAAAGGCTATAAGCAGTTCTGGTTCTCATTCAAGGACACATCCATCTCCTACTACAAGAGCAAAGAGGAGAGCCTCAAGGAGCCCATACAGCAGATGAACCTCAAAGGTTAACTATACTAAAACACACTGTAAACATGCACACACACATGCACATACTGTCACACAAAGAGACACATGTATTGTTTACATTCCCAGATCCAAAGATCATCAACATCTAAGATATATAGCTATGGTGCATTATAAAGCAGTAGCTGTATAAATATAATGTGATGTCTTTACATATTACTTAGACTAGCTAAATGAGTCAGTACTGGTTCTGTAAGATATACATTTTCTCCTCAGGCTGTGAAGTGTCACCAGACGTGAGTGTGGCTGGTCAGAAGTTCTGCATCAGGCTCCTCATCCCTGGGCCTGAGGGAATGAATGAGGTCTACTTGCGCTGTGACAATGTAAAGAAATCAATCTCAGCCTATTCTCTTCAGAGAACACTCCCCTGACCTAACAGTTACAGTAATAGTTAACCATTTCAATATCTACATATCAGTGTACTGCTATGTACAGAATGGATGATTTTACGTTTCCACTGGTGAGTTCATCCTCACAGATAGCCATGCTTCTCCTCTCATTAGGAGCTGCAGTACAGCAGGTGGATGGCAGCTTGCCGTCTAGCCTCCAAGGGGAGGACACTAGCAGACAGCTCCTTCTCCAGTGAGGTGGAGAATATCCAGTCCTTTCTCGCCATGCAGCGCACCACTGCAGGGGCTAATACTGCTCAGACAGATGAGAGCATCAACCCACACAGCCTGGTATCCACACGCTACCAGAAGAAGTATAAGGCCAAACAGGTAACAATCACATTGACTTTTGAAGAGAGAAATCTAGGAATATTGTACAATGTACGAAGCAAATATAACATTTACACTCCAGTGATTCCAACCATTTCTCTGCCCTGTCAGCTAACACCTCGCATCCTGGAAGCCTATCAGAATGTGGCCCACCTCTCTCTAACAGACGCCCTCCTCAAGTTTCTTCAGATCTGGCAGGCTCTACCTGATTTTGGGGTCTCTTATTTTGTGGTGAAGTAAGAGAAGTTTGAATGTTGTATGCTTTTGTTCACATCGCAGTACAGTCCTTTTATTGCACAAAATCTAACTTCAAATGACCCCCATGTTACGTATTCACTGCATTAACACACACAGGTTTAAGGGATGCCGTAGAGACGAGGTCCTTGGCATTGCCAACAATCGTCTTATCCGCATTGACCTCAGCATAGGGGATGTGGTGAAGACCTGGAGGTACAACAGCATGAGGCAGTGGAATGTCAACTGGGATATTCAACAGGTAGGCTGTCTCACCGTCTTCCTCTTACTGCATTAGTTTATCTGTCTACTGTACAGGTATGTGTTCAGTTAGATCACCTATCTTATTTTCTTTAATCCAGGTGGCCATCGAGTTCAATGGCAATGTGAACATTGCCTTTAGCTGTGTGACTGCTACCTGCAAGATCGTGCATGAGTACATTGGGGGCTACATCTTCATGTCCACACGCAGCCGAGAGCAAACTGAGACGTTAAACCAGGAGCTGTTTTACAAACTGACGGGTGGTCATGAGGCCCTCTAAACATCCATGAGAGAGACGTTGGAAACTCAGATTGCGCAATACTGTCTTTATGTTTTGGTAGGCTACTGACTGACATATCTGAACCAATCAAATAGCTTGTCCATCTTCTTATTTTTTTCAATCAATGTCTGAGCACTATAAGTGGTCAGTTCAACCATATGAACTAAGTCCACAGATCTGAAAGTAAGACATTTACTAAAGATGAATCAAGTTAAAACAAAAAAAAACTCAATGTAGTTGTTCATGTCTGTGTAATAATGTATAATTCATGTAGGCTATTAAAGAATAAGTACTATTCAACGTGAGGCCATTATTATTGTGTGTGTGTGTGTGTGTGTGTGTGTGTGTGTGTGTGTGTGTGTGTGTGTGTGTGTGTGTGTGTGTGTGTGTGTGTGTGTGTGTGTGTGTGCGCGTGTGTGTGTATTTTATTTCTATTTAAGCCTGATTCAATGTTTTATATTCATGATATGCAGGTCTACTGTACAGAAAACTGCTGTGGTCTATGTAGGGCCTATACACTATACTTAGGCCTTTTTTAGTTTAGACAGGGGCATAAATTAGTCACAGGTGTGTGATGTGATTCTGTACGGTTGCAACAGCAGCGCGCAGCATCATTAGCGATGCTGCGACGAATGGACTCCCTCGAACACAGCCATAAACGTAGAACGCAGCGCAGACTTTCCCATAACTCCCTACTCATTCGCATTCACAGAGATGACCAAAATGGCGGATTCGTCGGTGGGTACTCAATATTCCCTAATTCTTGTTGTATAATTTACACGATTGCATGCATATTTGTGCCCTCGGTGCTCCATAAAATATATGATCAATGTCTTGTCTTTCGACAGGTTGATGTTGTCGAGGGCTGTCGGCTCCCTGTTCTCCGAAAAAATCAGGAAAACGAAGACGAGTGGCGTGAGTATCTTCCATCAGCGCTAGGCTAGCTAGCGCGAGCTGCGTAATAAAACAACTGTCATGGCTGAATGTTTTGAAACACTCGAGGCCCCCCGAGTATGACAGATTGTAAACAAAGACATTGGTGGTGTTTACATATATTTCATTTGCTTTCCCTGTTATATCACTGTTATTTACAGTACTTGAGCAACCAAGGAAATGATGTGTTATATGGCCAATGCGTTTAACACCATTATAAGTTACTTGTCACAGCTGAAGTTATTATGTTAGCGCAATGCTTTTGCCAGGTTATTGCTTATAACTGCAAGTGTGCATTGTTACATTAGCTAGCTCGTAATACAGTTTCCCAAGACCTGTCATGTAAATATTTATCCGGAACACTGTCTAAGGTAGTTGTTTTACTGGCATAATTAGCTGGCTAGTATAGCTACACTACATTGTCACTCCCTGGCTTTCATGCGACGTTTTCCCTTACAGCTTTGGCAGAAATTCTTAGTGTAAAAGAGATCGTTGGGAGAAAGCTCTACTATGTCCACTATATTGACTGTGAGTATGCACTATTGTGTTATTCAGTGTGATTTAGAATATCATATTTTTATGGTGTAACTAAAGTGATATTCACTAAGACGTAAAAAAACAAAAAACAACAACAACACGTGATAGACATTTGACTAGCTGTCAAAGGTGTGTGTACAAATGTTTGTCTGCTTTTATTTAAAGTCAACAAGCGTCTTGATGAGTGGGTTACGCCGGACAGGCTTGACATGAAAAAGCTCCAGCTCCCCAAGAAGGAAGCTAAAACACCCACCAAGAATGGCCTTCCGGGGTCCCGGCCCAGCTCCCCAGAGAGAGAAGTGGTTAGAGCGACCGGAGCTGGTCCACATCCCCCCAGCAGGCCTCCCCAGCCGCAGGCCCAGCAGAAGTCCCTACCCACCAAGACCTCCCTCCCAGATTTCCAAGTGTTGCAACAACAAGCTCAGGTTTGGCAGTCATGTTTTAAGCCTAGTTCTGGGAATTGCACCCTGATGCTTGCTGTCTTGTTTTTATGTTAACCACATTTTTTTTGATCTGCAGTTGTGCTTGATTCTGAAGCTTTGTGTCCTTGTTAAACCACCCGACTACAAGACAACTAGATTGTAAACACCACCAATGGGTAGAACCAGGGTTTTTATTATTGTAGTAAAATTACTCCCATGAAGAGGATAATGGATTTGTTTCTAGGCCTTGCATTTGTTTATAGATAGTCTATAAAAGGAGATTCATTAATTCCAGTAGCTTGCAGAAAGAAAGAAAAAAACATGCGTCTGGTCTTGCCTTTGTGAAGACAGGAATGCTAAATGAGAGGGATGTTTATCTTGTTTCATACATCTGGAATTTAGGATTGTCTGCAGCTCAGATTAATTGCAGAAGTAAAAACATGTTTGTATGCAGAGAATAGCCTTAAGGCCTTTTTCAAAGATGTGCTGGTTTTTAAATATCATGCTCAGGTCTTGCTCTGGACAATATGTCGCCTCTGAGTGTGCAAAATTAAATACAAATTGGAATTTCATATGTACTGAATTTACTAAATTGAAATGGATTTGACCCCAACCCTGGTTAAAACTGCATGGTTTTGATGTGGAACTTTTCTCATGATCAGTTCACAATCAAATACATTTAGTTAACAGTAGCTCAATGGTACGAGTATAACAGTAAACCCACAGAGGTAGTTCTGAGCTAGTCTTACTGTTTGAATCAAAGTTGGGTAGTATGTTATTTTGACTGATTATATATGGAAGACAATTGTATTTATTCCAAAAATCACCCCAACAGACTTTGTTAGATTGTGTTCAATAGGGTTACATGATTATGGCTGTTGAATGGTGAATGCATGGAGAAAATTACTCAGCTCAAATTAATCATGCTTTTGGATGTTTGAGTGTGAATGTCAGTTAAACCCCCTCCTCCTCTTCCTTCCTTTTCAAATTCAGAGGAAAAGTCTAGATCTCAATCTTCAAACTGCAACAGCTCCTTCCAGAGGCAAAACTCTCCCCACAACGGTACAGCTTCAATTTACCAATTCTACACACCACCAGTCGTGACAGACATGGACTTAAAGCAAAGTCTGAATAGCGATGACAAACAAACACTCATGCTCGTAATGAAAACTTTTAATCCTGATTTGTCCATTTGTTAAATGATTCAAATGACAGGGAGAAACCTCTTGCATGTGGATTTCTTAAAATGACATGGATTAAGGATATGGGGTTCCATGAAGTACACCTGAGAAATCATTTTTAATCTAATTTGAGACTTTATTGAGAACATTGTTGAATGTGATATCTGTACGTTGTTTACAAGCACTATGAAAGGGGGGGGGAATCTAATAAGATGTCTAGAAAGAGGAGATGTATACGTTTTGTAATTGTCATGCATGTAGAATACATTTTCTAATTTCTGTTTGACTGACCTGTCTCACAGAAGAGAAAAGCAGAATCTGTCTCCTTGGCAACTCAAGTTTCCCCAGCAACCCCCGTGCCATCACTGCCAGGTTCAGCTGAGGCCTCCCAGGCGTCTGTTTACCCTGCTGTGAGGGACTCCAACACCTTCAACCCAAAATCAAACGCCCGCGATGACCATGAGCAGCTTACCTCTCTCACAACGGTAAACCAGCACTAATTAACTTTCAGTTGGTGGGTTGAACAGTCTTCTTATTCATCAATGTTTGTTTTCCTATCTCCTCCCTAAAAACCACAGAATGGTACAGCCCGGCGGCTCATTCCCTCTCAGCCAGGCAGGAAGAGGAAGGCTAACTGCGGGGGAACCGATGAGGTATGTAACACGGTTAAGAGCCTTGGGAAACGTCCTCTTCTCTCTAGAGACATTCATTCCCCTTGTTACAAACCACCATGTCTTTCATCTTTCACATTTGTAGGGTAATACATATGCTGTTTTTAGACACATGCCAACAAATCAACCTGTCACACTTTTTATTCTGTTCTTTTAGTAATCGCATCAACATCCTTTTAGTTTGAACATATCAAAAATTGAAACTCAAAATTGAAAGTCAGGAGAATCCATGCGGGGCTGCGCCTCCAATCCTTCTACATTAGACTAATGATGGTAGGAGTCCAAACTAAATGTGACATGATGCTCAGCAGGGAAACCAGGATTCTACTTAGTGTCAACAGCATGTCCTAAGTAAATTAAATTGTTGGAAACTTTAACATTGACATGAGGACCATGTGTTACTAGCAACATTGTAATAATAGTGTGATTTGAATGGGATGGAATTATATGTCCAAAGTAGTTTCAGGTTTTAAAATGAAAATTAACCTTTCCCTTCGCTGTTTATTGTTTAAGCCCCCCAAATTAACATGGAACGAAAGGAAAGCTCAATCTCTTGTTAGCGCTTAAACCTGCCCCTCTTAAACCACTCAATGATGTCTTATCCCCCCCCCCCCAATTGATAAAAAAACAATGTAAACAGTGACAATAATCATGTTCTTCCCCTCTTAAATCAGTGTCCAAAAACCTGCATCCGCTTGTGTTTTTCTGCTAGATAATAAAGGTTTTCCAGTATAACAGCCCTCGAGTCGCCAGTGTCTATCTACAGCCAGGAGAGGTCCGTCTCATTTCCTTCTCATTGCCTGTTTGCTATGTGTGTCTGTCCTGAGTGAGCTGTTAGAGAGTGTCTGTTGGAGCCAGTGGGTCCAGTAAAATAGAGTGGATCTGCTCACCTCAGACCTTAGCATCGTTTTAAAGGGAGGGGAGGGGTGGTGTAAATCTGCCTTGAATATTAGTGGCATTATTGTAACCTCACTACTTTTGTTCAGTCAGTTTTATTTTTTTATTTGTATTGATGTATTTGCTTTCTTTTTGACCAGTGTGCATCAGAGATGGACTGAATGATATCACTCTCTACTTTAATGCTGCTTCCCCTTCCCTTTCCCCCCCATTCTGCCTCTCAGGACTCCCAGGACAGCTCAGATGGCATCCCCTCCGCCCCTCGCATGACTGGCAGTCTGGTGTCAGACCGCAGCCATGATGACATAGTCACCCGCATGAAGAACATTGACTGCATCGAGCTGGGCCGTCATAGGCTGAAGCCGTGGTACTTCTCGCCTTACCCACAGGAGCTCACTACGCTGCCCATTCTCTACCTCTGCGAGTTCTGCCTCAAGTACCTCAAGAGCCTCAAGTGTCTGCAGAGGCATCTGGTTAGACACTCACTCCAACACCCCTGTCTGCTCAGCCTAATCCAGTTGTGTACCTCTGTACAGCCAATCACATATTGCTCATGTTTTCTCTTCCAGACAAAGTGTAATCTTCGACATCCCCCAGGCAATGAAATCTACCGCAAGGGCACCATCTCATTTTTCGAGATTGACGGCAGGAAAAACAAAGTGAGTAATTAGCAATACAATATCCCCCAGCCTCCTGGTTGCATTGTTATTTTGAGCGTTTCTTTGAGAGCTTCTCTCCTCATAACTGATCTTTCTCTCTTGTTTGTCAGACATACTCTCAGAACCTGTGTTTACTGGCCAAGTGCTTCCTGGACCACAAGACCTTGTACTATGACACAGACCCCTTTCTCTTCTACGTTATGACAGAGTATGACTCCAAGGGCTTCCACATAGTGGGCTACTTCTCCAAGGTACACCTTTTCACCTGGTTTTAATAGACATGTTTGTGGTGCCCATTAACACATCTTGTCAGCAAAGCTACTATAGAAAACAACTTTGGGTCAAAACTAACTGTACTGATTTTTTGGACTAGATAATGGAGGAAATCATAACTGACTCATTACAGATTGAAATTGCAAATACTTTTTCACGCTTACATATCCAAACATTTTGTGTGCAGGAGAAAGAGTCGACCGAAGATTACAATGTGGCCTGTATCCTGACCTTGCCCCCTTACCAGCGGAGAGGCTATGGCAAATTGCTCATTGAGTTCAGTAAGTCACCATTTGGAAAGCATTGGCACCAAAACATGAATAGGAACATTTTCTATATTTCATCTGTGTATTACAGCCCTGCTACATCATGGGTGTGATGCAGAGTTGATAGACTCTTGTTGTAGCCAATGCTACACCAGCATGTGCGTAAAACTATGCTTGGAGTCTATTTTTCCACGTGAGCAAACACCATACAAAGTGCCTAAAATGATGAGTTTCAATGCTTTAAAAAAATAATAATAATAATAATGTACTTAGCTTCCTAGTATAGTAATGTAATAGAAATAGTAGTACACGCATACAATAGTGGTACCTGTATGAAAAACGACCTGATAAACCGAAATACAGTCCTCATTTGTATTTGGAGCTAGAGGACAAACCCCAGATTTGACAACACTCTCAACATAAAACGTTTGAAGTTCCTTACAGAAACAGACTGGGAGTGGGAAGGCTATTTATTCTGCATCCCGTGCACAACTGTTCATATTTCTGGTGTAGCAGGTGAAATGACTGTGCTGACCGGTACATGCATGTTTGCATGCTGCATCCCGGTGTAGCACCGGTGTTAGAATCTTTATTTCTTCATTATTCTTGATGTAGAAAAAAATAAATCTAAACAACCATTGGACCTCTCAATGCTTCATTTATAGCTTTGAGCGTTTGTCAATGTGACCAGTGAAAATACGTTGCATTTTCGGTGCATTTTCACCTGCCATAGTTTTGTTTAACTTCCTTGTGTGTTGTTTTTGTCAGGTTATGAGCTGTCTAAGGTGGAGGGGAAGACGGGCACACCTGAGAAGCCGCTGTCTGACTTGGGACTGCTGTCCTACCGCTCCTACTGGTCCCAGACCATCCTGGAGATCCTCATGGACCTTAAGCCTGACAATGGGGAGAGGCCGCAGATCACCATCAAGTAAGTCTCTGTCTCAGATAGCAGACTAAACATGCTCTCAATCAGTGTGGATTGATGTTCAGAGGCCTTGCACCAACTGAAACTGATTTTTGGCAGCTATATTCTATGTTATAGCTCATTGTCATGTTGTGTCTCTCCAGTGAGATCAGCGAGATCACCAGTGTGAAGAAAGAGGATGTCATATCTACTCTTCAGTACCTCAACCTTATAAACTACTATAAGGTGAGAGATTTTGTCCAGAGCTTGTTGGCGACAGGTTCACTGTAACCGCTTACATTGTGTACAAACAAAATGTACACAATAAAATGTATACTGCAACTGTAATATACATGCAGAAAGAATATGCAAAAATAATTGATTTTCACATTACCCCCAAGCAGTGCTTTTAGATTCATAGGTAATCATCCACCTATTCTAACTGACTTCTCCTTTCTTCTTTTTGTGTATTCAGGGCCAGTACATCCTGACTCTTTCAGAGGACATTGTGGAGGGGCATGAAAGAGCAATGCAGAAGCGTCACCTGCGCATAGACCCCAAATGCCTTCACTTTACCCCTAAGGACTGGAGCAAGAGGGGCAAGTGGTAGGGGCCAGCCTGATACACCTGCCCCCCCCTCACCCCTCTCTTACCAATGACCTGAAGAACTCAGGAAGAAGAGGACCAGACAATGTCTCCTTTGAGAGAGGGAGCTTCAATACAGAGACATTTCTTCTGTCATAATCAGACTGTTTTTGTTGGAAGATTTGAGAGATGTATAAGATCTGTGTTTGTCAGCCAGCATACACAAACCCAACCTCCTGTTGCCCATGTTTGTCAACACCATTTGGACTTTGTCATTTGCACCTCCTAGATCAATTTTCTTGGTCTAAATGATGGGAATGCTTGTGATCTACTAATGTTTGATAGAAGATGGGGTTGTCTCTGACACCTAGCTTCATCCCTCTACCAGCATTTGTCCTTCTCAGCATTCTGCACACTGACTAGTCAGTAATTTGTTGGTAGCTTGTGTTCATGTTAGTAAATATCACTCTTATTGTTTTGGATGTAATCCTCAATTATGACTGCACGCGTCCACAGCCTCACTGGTTTCTACGCACAATGGCCAAATTCCTAACTTGAGATCCATGCGCGCAACTCTGACTTTCACGTAAATCACGAAGAGGTCAGAGAGATTTCTGCCAAACGTTGTTATGCACGCAGATCTCAAGTTAGGATTTCAGCCAATGAGAATTACAGATGTAACCCCTAAATAACTGTGCTTGTGACCAGTAGTAATTGTACATAAATATACTGTTTTCTAAGTGATTTTTTTAAAAGTGGTGTTGCATTTCTGTATGTCAAATGAGATGTGCGGTGATGCTCAGTACAGAAAATAAGCCATGTTGAACTGTTACAAGAATGTAAATATGGATACCTGTACAGTTGTCTGTTGTTTTTTTTTAAACTTGAATGTAAACTAACTACTAATGCTTGTCATTTAATTTAATGAGACTATTTACTGTAAATTTGTGTGTATTGGTAGGGATCTGTAACAAAAGAGTGATTCATACATTGGTTTTGTTTGTGTTGTCATTCATGTTTACATCCAGTAGAGTTACTCTATTTCTATTCTATTTATCTTCTCTTTGTATTTTTCTGAAGTCAGTGTATGGGTGATTTAGATTAAGTGAAAGTTGTGAAAAGGGTGGTTTAATAAAAGAGTAAGATTTTTAGACAACATTAAAGACAGCTATATATAATGGAGATACATTTTATAGTTTGAAATGAGAGCCTAAAAGGTAGACTCTGGGATATGATATTATGGCTGTGAAAACAGAGCAACTTTCATCAAAGATATTGTAGTGAACAAAAGCAAATGACACTCCACTGGTTACACTGCCCTCTGACATAAGATTGAAGAGCGTACGCAAACAATTCAACTTCAGCATTCATGTCTACAGTGTATCTTTTCCTCCCTTTTCTGGTTTGAATTCAGATTTGTAACTTTGATTTTCACTCTGTCGTCTGTTGCATCTATGTTTCTGGCAGCATCGCCCTGCTCTTTTTGCTAATGATGTCATATCCCAGAGTCGACCTTTAACATGGAAATGGATTTACATTTATGTAAGAAACAAGGAAGGGGATCATGGCTTTAATATGAGTAATTAAAGGATAAAATATAAGAGACAGACTGACATAACTGTTTTGCCTAATCATGTTCATTCCCCTGAATTTCCTCCTCTGTTGCCTGAAAGAGAGAACAAGACAACAGTAGTTTAGATGCTAAAGCAGAAATCTCAATTCCATTTGCAGTTCAGCTCATGAGGTTTCTGATATTTGTTTGAGAACAAAGAAAAATAGCCTCACCTCAAAGAAGTTGTCAATGAGGCGGTCCAGAATACCACCCTGTGAGCGGAACGTCTGCTGGTTCAGGTCTATGGCAGCCAGTAGTCTGAGGTAGCTGGTGATCAGCTCTATTTCCCTAAGGACCAGTGAATTCAGGCTTTTGTTAGATTAAGCCTGGAGTAGTACACACAACTATTTTGTGTTAGATGGTGTGTCTTACCTCTTCCCGTATTTGTTGTCACTGTAAGTCAATCTGAGAGCCTCTATATAGAACTCCTCATCGGTTTGTGGTGCACTAGACTGGAGCTCTGTAGGTAGAGAAGGGGATACATTTAGTCTTCAGTGTCCTGCCTATTGGTTGTATGTTGCCTCTTCCATCTGTGCTACTGCATGTCATAGCCCTCTGACATCACAAGAGAAACCAACCTATCTTCTTGATTGACTGCATCTCGTCCTCATATATGTCCTGAAACTAAAGTAGGACACAGATCAGGAAAACTGTTGAATTCTTATGAATTCTCATTCTCATTCAGCAGGCTGCTTAGCAAAATCCACACCAACATGTATTTATTGCCTTAATGTTTGTCACAGAATACCTTTTGAATCTTTGTCACCATCCGCTTTTTGATTGTCAGTTGGAAGTTGTCGACAAGAACAGCAATGAATAGACTTGGGAGAAAAGCATACAACACAGTATAAAATAAACAGGGTGCTCTTGCAGCAGCATGCATATAGTGTCAAACTGTGGGGTGTCATTATTACAACATTTTCAAGCATACTCACTTTAGAAAAGTGAAGTACTCCACCACAATGTACAGAACCAGGAAGATGATTATGTGGGGTGAACCTGTCATTTTCAAGACAATTAGACATGTCACTAGTTACACATGATGATGACTGCTCATATACACGGATGTCCAGGAGAAAACAGAAATGGATCAAATACAGGGACAAGGGACATGGATCAAACAGATTCAAGTTCTGTTCTTCATAACTGTTTCACAATGCTGCTATTAACATTTAGGTGTGGTTCTCATAACTCAATGTAGAGTAGTCCCAATTAATAATGTCCAATGTATTATGTCCCATGTATTACTGTTTGTGCTTTCATGACATTTGGTTTGCAACATTGTTTGCGACATTCACTGTACATTACAAGTTTAAATTAACTAATCTAACTAACAAACTCCATCCTGACTGACTCCTTTAAAATCATTACCAACATTCAAAATGTCCCCTGTATAGACGTTCCAGTTGAGAACTGGACTGGAAGCTAGCAATACTAAGATCCAAACCTCTGACTGTAACATGACTGGGAGAGAAAAGTGTTTCTTCTGATTGTAACATGACTGCAGGGGAGGCTGGTGGAGGTAGAATGGGATGATTGGCTCACATGTTTGATACTATTCCTCATTCTGTTCCATGCATGACAATGAGCCAATATCTACCTTCCAATATCTTCCAATATCTACCTCCACCAGCCTCCCCTGCCTGACTGGGAGAACAGTGTTTCATATGAGTGCAACACGACTAGGAAAGCAGTGTTTCCTCACCACGGTCTCTGCTGGTAGAGTAGATGAAAGCCCAGTCATCCAGTGTGAGCAGCTGGAAGAGGGTGAACACTGTCCGGAACATGGTGCCAAAGCGCTCTGGGTCAGACTCATTAAACATCTCACGGAAAATAACAGCAAACATGAAGAGAAAGGTAAACATGAGGATGATGATGGCACCCATGGATTGGAGAGACTGGAGGCAGGTGTTGACAATGGACTGGAGATTTTGGAGACAGCTGTTGGGGAGGGGAGAGCGAGTGGTGCAGACAGTTAGTTATAGTAAGTGTTTAGGTTGTATTCATGTCGGGCTGTGTCACTAAAGTGATATAATCAACCTCAAATAAATAAGAGAGAGGGGGAAGTGGGACTGAATAGGTTTAAGACTGAAAATACACATGCATCCTACCGGATGGTACGCAAGACCCGAAATGCTCGGATGGCTCGGATCCCTTTGAAGATCTTTAGAGTGCGGAATATTGTGGATGCCTGCCCTCCACTGAAGCTCCCTGCAGACTCCATGAGTGGCAGCAGGAAGTCAATGAGACTGATGACGATGATGAAAAAGTCTGAGCGAACAAAGGGGAGGGAGAAAGAAAGGAAGACAAATAAAACAGGGAGAGGGGAGAGACACACACTTACAGGGAGGAAGGTAGAAAACAGCGAGCAGACTAAAAGTGAGACGAAGTGTTGATACTGATAGAGGTTATACGACATCTCCTATAGTGACAGATGCTATCTGAAAGGGTCGTGAGACTGTCAGTGCCTCCAAGCCATTGAAAAGTGATAACTACCCAAGTCATTCCAGGGGCTTTTAAAGTAGAGTCGACCCCAGACCAAAAGTTTCAGCACACACTCCATGAAGTAGATTGCCAAGAAAGCTGAATCTAGTGCTGAAAAGAACCACCCTTGAATTGGGAGAGAAGAGATGGCATTTACACACTAGTAGGCTGCATTTTTAATTTCAGACAGTCACTTAATGCAATGTAAGGGATTACCACTACTTTTTGCAATTTATCCACACCTCCTTTCACAGTCACACTTTCGAAGGTCTGGGCCACTAGAGTCCCTGTGTTGAGCAATACCACGAAGAGGATGAACCGGTCGAACAGGGGGTCCTCTGTGAAGGACACAATTATCCTGAACAGCTGCCGCATCCAGTCCTGCAGGGCACCCCACACCCTCAGCCAGCCTGTACTAGACCGACGCTGCTCCTGGATCCTCCGCTGCTCATCTGAGAGAGAGAGAGAGAGAGAGAGAGAGAGAGAGAGAGAGAGAGAAAAAGAAGCACACATGACATGTGGAAATGGAACATTTGATGTGTTCAGCTTGCCCCTAGCATCAGTATGCCGTAGGTCTAGGAAAATTAATTCACCTTTCGCAATGAGGATCTTCAACAAATCACCATCTAGGGTCTCACATGTTGAAAACATTCGTTTCTTGGGTGGCTGCACAGGTGGCTTCAAAGTTGACCTGCGGCGCTGGCCTGTGTAGTAGATGATCACAGATTCAAACACACAGGAGCGGAGACAAAGCTGAGACAGAATGGATTAGTAGTAGTGAATAGTGGATTCTGGAACCATTCTACTATGTCAAAGTAAATGTTAAATTGTTGGTGAGGGTGTAAATCTGTGTGCATAAGGGGGTATGGGGAGTCTTGCCTTTCCTAGACACTGTCTGCCGGAATGCCATTTGTGGTGGTTGCTGATCCATCCTGCACACCTGGCTGAACAGAGACAGACACACACACATAGGCTACACTTGAAATGCAGAGAATGGTACCATGAAAACATGTCAACATAAAATGATATCATAAGCATAAATAACACGTGTGTATGTGCATTTAAATACTATAGTATTCTAATCACTATTCTGAACGAGATTGTCAATAGTCATGTTTTAATGTAGGCTAATTACTACCTTGCACTGAAGTTACCATGTACAGCTGTGCAATTATGATTAGCAAAGTAGCTACACAGCAACTACATAGATTATGGGCAATTTAGCCTATAGCCTAACAACATATTTTATTAAGTAGAAAAACAACAAGTAGGCCTCGTCTGAATTTACTCATAGGCCTACGTGTCTGGACAAGTAAACCACTCGGCTATGTGAGAATGCCTCTAGAACGCAATGGTCCGTGCGTCATAATCACGTATTCATTACCTGCGCTTCTTTGTATCGTATCTATACACATAGAATAATAGAATTATATTTCTATGCCTATACATCACTTTGACTTTTCGTTAGACCCAGGCCCATGATGTCTGACCACCGCAATTCCTCTTTGTGCCACAGGGGCGCGGAATAATACCACCAATGCAACGAAAGATGAGGACTTTCGGACAAAATGATAGAAATGGTACTATTGCTATGTGAATTTTCAATTGTGTGTGCAATCATAGAAGGGCCTTCATTTTCAGGTTTCAAACACGTTGAGATTTTGAAATGTTAGTGTAGAGTTGAGGTGATATAAATGTGCATATCAGCCTAAACGTTGCCTCGGAATTTAAAATGAAAATCGAAGGCGACAAGTCTACAAACTGGTACAACTGTATACACCTGAACTTGAACCTAAATCATCGTGCCAAGGTCAATCTGGTGGTGTCGGTATTCCATATCAATAGAAGGCAAATGCAGGGCTTTTCGATTAGGCTTTCAACAAGGGCATGGTTTGTAAGTAACCTATTTGTGTTCGTGAATTGGCGACTGTATGTAGAAAGTAGGCAGAAAATCATAGCCTCATCTCATGAAAAGGATATATTTTCTATAATAAAAACACACAGAGCAGAGTATATAATAACACTCCTTTTATTGGTAGAAAGAAGTTAGAATGATAATAATGTGTTTCCAGGAACATATGACACATCAATTTGGTCCTTTGAGAACGTGCGTAATTGCTTTTTTTGGTCATTACGCACGTCATCACAGTCAAAAGCAACATGATTGATACAAATGTGGGATAAATAAATAAATACATAGATTATTAAATAAACAAATAAATAAATATCGAATAAATAATTGATTAGATAGATAAATATACCTTTGTAGAAAACAAAACTAATTTACGAAACACTATAGCCCTACTACACAGGAACATGAGATTTCACTTCAAAGACAAGTTTGTCCTCTGCCAGATGAACCCAGTTACATGATATCCCTCTCTCCAAACAAAGAAATAGCACGTATAGCTAAAAGTCTGTGGTCATTACATTGTTTGTGACAAAACGATCACCTGCCTGCTCTCCGTCGGGTGATATTTGTTGATGTGTCTAGTAAGGCCAGGGGAGGAGAAAAAATTATCCCCACAAAACCGACAGGGGAACACCTCCCCAGTTATTTTTGCGACTCGCTCCGATCCTGGGCAATTGGCCTCGGGGGATTCCCTATGGAGCGGGCCGGACTCGAGCGGGCTGCTCTGCTGCTGGCTCAGCGGCTCGGAGACTCTGACCAAACTAGTGGACGGAATCTGATTCGGGGGATTACCAGCTTTCCTATTGTGCAAGGCCAGGTGTTTTCTCAGGTACGCTTGTCGTCGGAATTTCTTTGAGCACTGTGGACAGTTGAACATCATATCTTCATCAGAGCCTGAGTCAGAGGGCTGTGGGGAGGGTGGGAGCGCATCTCTCGCTATCGGTGTGGCAGGTCGGCTCTCCTCTTTCTGCGATGACACCCTCTCCACCTTCGGTTTGTGCCAACGTCGGTGGGAGGCTAGGTTCGCGGGGCAGCTGAAAACTTTGTCACACTCGTCGCAGCGATATTCAACTCGAACGATGCGGGAGCACTTGTGGTGGGCCAAGGTAAGAGGGTCCGCGTACCGCTCTTTACAAAGCTGACAGATGAACTCTCCAAGCGGGCTGCTAGTATTGGAGCGCTGTTTCACTTCATCCTCTGCCTCCTCCGTGATGCGCAAACCGAGGACGGGAGATGTGGTTACCTCATCCCGGACACTGGGCTTTTTCTCGTGGTTTGGGGAGCTTGACTTGCGCCTTTTGGAACTCGTATGAAGAGATTTGGCGTTGGAGGAGGCGGGTCTCTTCACTGCTGCAGATTTGGCATCCCCACACAGGGTGTCCAGTCTGGTGGTCATCTCCGTAAGAGAAGGCATCACTGGGGAGCCGTTGATTGCGAAGCTTCCCAAATTCGCCTCTGGAAAGGTCTCTGCTGGAGAAGGAGAAGTAGAGTTGAGCATTTCATGAGCTGCGTCTACTGGTGGGTATTGATATCCATGACTGTCAGGACGCGTCGGGCTCAAAGATTGAGCGCATTGAGAGTCTGGAATTCCGCCGAAAATACCCCGGCTCGGAAATGTGATAGAGAAGTTGTGGCACACCGAGGGCAATGCAAAGGTCGGGGCCTTCTCCATGAGCGAGGAAATGTCAGCGGTGACCAGCGCCAAGCCCTCCTCCTCGCGCATCCTGTATGAAACAGGACCAGCCTTTTTAGAACGTTTTATGAGGAAACCCTTTGGCATGGTGACTGTCTGTGAGAGTTATCTTCAATCTCAATAAGTTTTTGTTCTTAATGTCGAGGCCAGGGATTGGAAAGAATCGTGCGTAATGCGTCCTGTTCGCTTAGCGGTACTTCTCCACACTGGCCCTCAGTCGCTTGTCTCTGTCTTTATAAAGGCAGAGAGCGGTCATTGTGCGTCAGTTAGGACGCAGATGGCAGCAGTCCAGCCGTCAATAGAAAGGCCCGGCAACATGATCCACTGGGAGTCTCTGAGGAGCACAGCGGCAGATGTCAGCCTCCCCCTTTGCCGAATCCCCCTGTCTCCCCCCGCCCACTCCCACCCGGACCACTTGCCCCGTCCTTGACGGTCCCTCGCCATTATGCAGATTACTCAGAGCCACACCACACTTATCCAGCCTTTATCCTCCCATGTCCTCTGAGACTCTATTCAACACACACGTGCCGCAGCCGTCCGCCCATTCATCAAAACGCACGAATGAAAAGTAGGGGGGAAAGTGCCAGTGTGCCTAGAGGGGGAGGGGTGTGAGTCAGTTTTGGGGTAAAGAGGCAGAGCAGAAGAGCCACGGCATGCAGTCAGTCTGTGTATGCTGTATTCTGTATCTATGTTCAATGTTCTGCTCAAAATGCACCACACACTTGTAAGACTAACGTTGACACTCCAGAAATCACATTAAGCTAGGCTATTATTCACATTATTCAAACTATTAAGTTCTACGTGATTACACATAAAGAGAGGAAACAACAAAACAACAGTTAGTGCTACATATTTGAATTATTAAAATAATCTAAAATCCTGAGAATCTAGTCCCATAGGTGGGGGACGGGTGAATATCAATCGTTTCATTTAAGAATGGCCTACAACGTTGAAAGAAATCCTTCGTCCTAGTGGCAAACCGCCCAGAATCCTTCTTGCACCCCCACTGTCAAACGTCTGAGACCAACAATAGAAACAGTCTGTCATGTCATTGTCAGAGAAATTAACAATTTTCATCACACGTCCACAATCTGGCGAAAAAGCACATCACATATACAGCCCCCAGCCCCCACCCCTCTTCAGTCCAAAATAAATATTCGAACGGCATCAGGACGGTCTTATTATAGGCTATAAGGCCACAAACAAAAACGTTTGAAATCAATAAACGGTCAGACCAAACAACCCCATAGGCCTACTGATGACTCCTATTGTTGGAGATAATGTTTTCAATGTACATACATCTAAGCAGTTGGAGCTTAATTGATGGATGTGTTAATAGCCTCTCTTTAACGGAACTTCAACATTTTATACGCCTTGGCTATGCCTATTAATGTCATAGTCTAGGTCTATTTGTGCACCCAAATAATGCTATGAGGCAGTATCACCACTTCCTATATTTTCTTGCAATATAGCACCAAGTCTACAAGAAATTGTCTGGAATATTTCCCCTGTTTCTTATACCCTTCTTTCTCAATTGTCACATATATGCGCATTTAGAATAGCGTTTTACAATTAGACTAGACCATTTGCTTAAAACATATTTTCATAATCAACAAAAGCTTCTGACATCTGACAATGGTGTTATCAACAATAATAAAAGATGTGCCAACACAGCAAACTGACATAGGTCTATAACAGACGTTGTCTTCGACAGTGGAGTTCAGATTATGTTGAAACATGCACACTCACACATAAACACACACACACACACACACACACACACACACACACACACACACACACACACACACACACACACACACACACAGCCGTTGTGCGGTGTCCCCCAACCGGTCTGTTGTCTCGGGGGAACGTTGATTGTTATTGGATTTTTTTCATCCTTTGGGGATAAGAGACAAAAAAAGTTAGCGCGAGGAGGATTGCGGTGAGGGGCGTGTATTTGTATATGTTGGGGGTGGAGGGGGGATCTTCCCCATTCTTTTACGTTCCGCCTTTGTTGGAATTGGAAGTTTGAAGCGTGTGCCTTTGGAGGCACAAGCCACGCGCCCGCTCTGACCTCTGTGACACCCTATTTGCATAAAGCTGGAGAACTGAATTCGGTCCTATTCTTTAACGTGGCCTGCCTGACATACAAGCGGCTCAGACGCACAATTCAGCGGCGGCATAATTAAACGGAATCACAAATGTGGCGCTTTAAACTAACGGAATACATATCGGAGGCTTATGGAGAATAACAAGTTTGAAGAAGGCGTGCCACACAAGCAATAGGCTAGGTTTTGGTCGACCCGTTAAAACTAATCACGTTAACCTATGTTGAAGTAAATGCTTAGGCTGCAACATAACATAGGCTAGACTAGACAACGTTATACATTATTGAATGAAGAAAAGCGAACACTTCATGACCAACATCTCCACATGAACATCTTCTCCTTTAGTTTAGTTGCCTAAGAGACAAAGCCGAAATGCATTACATTGACCTCTAAAATATGACATTTGGATTTAGCCTGCACTGGGATAAACTGTTAAAAGGTAACTCCACTCATTCAATAATGTGAAATCACAACTTAGAGGGTTGACTGCAGGCCTACATCTGACAATAGGCCATCAGTAGTGGGAAGTGTAGCTTATCTATTTATGCTACAACATACAGTATATATTCAATCCTTACGCAGATGGATAGACCTATAGGACCGCATTTAAAGGCCATAGTGTTTCCTAACTCTTGTGGGCCTACGCTATTCCGTTAGAATATGGCTATACCATGACTATAACCATGAACATGGTCATACCATGACTATAACCATAATCATAATCACTATCATCATCATCGATGATGAAATATAGGCTATTTCATAAGAAAATGACTGGCTGAGGCATAGGTCTATAGGCTTTTGCTATATGGGCTATGCTCCTTTGTTCGGAGCGCAGCCTGGGGCAGGGAGGAATTTGGAATGTGTAGCCTAATCTTGTTGCTACGGGGAAGGATGCAGGAACGCCAATGATTGGACAGTGGCGCTCGTTTGCCATGTGCAGCCCGTGCTGTCTTATTTACATACAGCTGTAGGCCTACAGTACTTTCGGCGGACATGAATGCACAGCCTCCAAATAACAAAAGAAGACACAAAGTTGCAGATAGCACCATGACTCTCCAATCCCCTTTCAACCATTCACTACCCGATTAAATCGGGTTAAGGCAGGCTGTGCAGTTCTAAAGCTGCAAATTGCGATCAATTAGGAAGAGGTGACAGCGATAACAGGCAAGCCTTCTCTTTTCGACCCGTTGTGGAATTCGTCATTTGAATTCCTCCAATCACTGAAAAATCTAAACACTATAGTATATGACACACACGTTTCAGTGTTCATTTATTAATTATAAAACATAGACATCTAAATATTCTATAGGCCTACTTTTCATTCTCATTGTCTGAATAGGCCAATACGCTACACACCCATACGCATTACAGCATGTAGCCCATAGATAGTATAGCCTACTGCCAAGTTATTACGGCCTAAAATATTACAAAATAAAACCAAAAACTGTAGGCCAATATATAACACTCTATGAAGGTACCTTACATAAATGGTTTGCATGTGTTTATACACTATCAATATCATATATGTTGATGGCTATATATATTGATATACAGTGATGGCTAATTTGTTGAAATCGTGTTATTGTCGTTTTGATGCTGCCAAATAGTGAAATTCTATGCCACTGTTATTATGCAATGCTTTGTAAATCCTCTTAGAAAAGCTTTGTGCAACCTACAGTAATATTCACACTTTAGGCCAGCTGTAAATCTGTTAACTCATTAATGTTGTTGTTGTTGTGGAGATTACTCCTTTGACAATCCACAAAAAAACATGAAAAACATGTTGTTATTTGAGCCACATTTTTCACAAAAAATGAAATAGACATATGCCTCGATTTGGATTAATAAAACTTGATATGAGAGTAATGCAACTGTCTGTTGTTTATGTGTTTGTAGTTGTAGGACACTTTGTAAACAATGTATATCTTTGAATCATGTTTTGATAAAGTAATGCTGCTCCGAAGGCTAGTCATTCCCTGTGTCATTTTCTGTGAAAACAAAAGCCACCTCAGAGTAGTTGAAACTGGTGGTGCTGGGTGCACGTACCATAAACACATTATCTGTAGGGGAGACCGGGGATGTAACACTTTTCACTCTTTTGTCAATTTCTCAGAGATTGTTTGAACTGCTGTATTCAAAATGTGATACAAACAACTTATATTTATCTGCTACAAATTGCTATAGATATTAGGCAAGGTGTGACGTTCTCAAATACAAGGAGTGAACTGTTACAATTTAATCCACCTCTCATGTTAGTTGTAGCACTGCTTGGGGTGAAATGTAACATTTTCAGAAAATACATAAATCATAATCTGCAATTTATCAATACATATCTTAAATGAGTATTAGAAGACCATTAGAAGACCATTGCCATGTTTAACACATTATGTGGCACTATTCTTAACCCAGAACCTACTTATACTCACAAATACTAATTTCAACCAATAATTGTTATATTGTTTGTGTGACATGACTTGACATTGTTACTCAATAACCAAATTAATCATTATTATATGGGTCTGTGTGTGTGTGTGTGTGTGTGTGTGTGTGTGTGTGTCCCCTGATTGGATATTGAGAGTGTTACAACTATCCCGTGTTACAATCATCCGCGGTTACAATCATCCGCGATGTTTTTCTATACATCGATTGATCTACCGATTAATGTGATTCTTTTTTTCTTTGCAACTTAGGTGGTCAGCGATTTTATTAACATGATGATGGCCTCCACATCAAAGGTTGACTTTGATGACTCTGACTGCGACTTCTAAGCACAGATATACAGTTAGGTCCGGAAATATTTGGACAGTGACACAATTTTCATAATTATGGCTCTGTACGCCAACACAATGGATTTGAAATTAAACAATCGAGATGCAATTGAAGTGCAGACTTTCAGCTTTAATTCAAATGGTTGAACAAAAATATCGTATGAAACGTTTAGCAATTGCAACCATTTTTATACACAGTCCCCTATTTTCACGGGCTCAAATGTAATTGGACAAATTAACATAATCATAAATAAAATGTTAATTTTTAATACTTTGCTGAGAATCCTTTGCAGGCAATGACTGCCTGATGTCTGGAACCCATGGACATCACCAAATGCTGAGTTTCCTCCTTTGTGATGCTTTGCCAGGCCTTTACTGCAGCTGTCTTCAGTTGTTGTTTGTTCGTGGGTCTTTCTGCCTTTAGTTTTGTCTTCAACAAGTGAAATGCATGCTCGATCAGGTTGAGATCAGGTGATTGACTCAGCCATTGCAGAATATTCCATTTGCCTTAAAAAAAAACTCCTGGGTTGCTTTCGCAGTATGTTTTGGGTTATTGTCCATCTGTACTGTGAAGCACCATCCAATCAACTTTGCTGAATTTGGCTGAATCTGAGCAGACAATATATCCCTAAACACTTCAGAATTCATCTGGCTGCTTCTGTCTTCTGTCACATCATCAATAAACACTAGTGACCCAGTGCCATTGGAAGCCATGCATGCCCATGCTATCATACTGCCTCCACCATGTTTTATAGATGATATGGTATGCTTCGGACCATGAGCAGTTCCAAGCCTTCTCCATACTTTTTTCTTCCCATCATGCTGGTACAGGTTGATTTTAGTTTCATCTGTCCAAAGAATGCTGTTCCACTGGGCTGGCTTTTTTAGATGTTTTTTGGCAAAGTCTAATCTGGCCTTTCTATTCTTGAGGCTTATGAATGGTTTGCACCTTGTGGTGAACCCTCTGTATTTGCTTCTCGTGAAGTCTTCTCTTTATGGTAGACTTGGATAATGATACGCCTACCTCCTGGAGAGTGTTCTTCACTTGGCTAGATGTTGTGAAGGGATTTTTCTTTACCATGTAAAGGATCCTGCGATCATCCACCACTGTTGTCTTCTGTGGACATTCAGGCCTTTTTGTGTTGCCGAGCTCACCAGTGCGTTCTTTTTCTCTCAGAATGTATCAAACTGTTGATTTGGCCACTCCTAATGTTGCCTCCATCTCTCTGATGGATTTTTTGTGTTTTTTTTGCAGCGTAAGGATGGCCTGTTTCACTTGCACCGAGAGCTCCTTTGACCGCATGTTGTGCGTTCACAGCAACAGCTTCCAAATGCAAATGCCACACTTGGAATCAACTCAGACCTTTTACCTGCTTAATTGATAAAGAAATAACAAAGGAATAGCCCACACCTGTCCAAGAAACTGCTTTTGATTCAATTGTCCAATTACTTTTGGTCCCTTGAAAAGGAGGGGGCTGCATATTAAAGGGCTGTAATTCCTAAACCCTTCCTCCAATTTGGATGTGAATACCCTCAAATTAAAGCTGAAAGTCTGCACTTTAAGCCCATATTCATTATATAACTGTAACTTGAATACGTTTTGGTAAACAGTAACTGCAGTCGTCATACCACGAGGATGTCATCTTGATATAAAGGTTTATGACTGTGGCATCCATACAGGTTACACATGCCAACTTTACTGTAACCTCTTTCCATAAATGGGGGAGGGGAAGAGGATAGGGAGGTGTTCTGTGTACTGTAAACAAATACACTGGTACTGACTTTACTTTGCATGTGGCAGGGCTGAACTTAATTCCATGCCAATTTATGATATGTGTGTATTTCAATTTCATTGAAACCAATCCACAATCTATAAATAACCTTCTTGAAAGCATCCTGCAACTTACAATCATGCTTTTGGAACTTTCCCACAATCAACAAAGATTAAACTTCATTCCATGCCAATTTATAATAATTATTAGAGCATTCCAACTACCCTTAATGGCCTTCCTGCAACTTTCCTGCAACTTTCCTGCAACAGAGCATTCTTTGGACTGTAAGACATTAAGAAAGGGAAGGTATTTTTGTCACAAATTGTCCAGAGAACATTTTGGGATAATGGTTACCTGGGTACATACACTCTAGATACCACTTTTCCACTCAAATATCGAGATACTGACCTTTTCTTGCACATAGAAATTGATATGTACCAGTAATACCTTTATATGTACCCAAATAATGGCTATGGTCAAATTTTTCACAGAACTTATTATAATTAGTGATCTTTCATAATTCTAACATCACAGTGGCTATCACAATGGGGTCCTCAGATACCCAAACTTAACTAATAAAAAACAACTGAATTCCCAATACTCATAACATCAAATGTGTATGGTATGTGTCAATCTTAATAAGAAGTAACCTTCTTAAATACATAGGAAAGTTAGTGAGGTATAAAGTGCCCTATCTCTACATCCAACGCAAACAAAAACATTCTTACACTTACTAAAAACCTGTTGATCTAAAGATTAATCGAAAAACAACAGCAGTTTATCTCACTTCTATTCCCTCTTGAAATAACAAATGCAAGTTCTGCACCTGTGCAAATGCTGACTATATTGTATCTGCTCCTCTCTGTGAACAATGGCAGCGCCGTCTAAGAGGTTAATGTCCACTAGGTGTCACTGTAGTACTGACAATTGCACTAATTCACACAGGATGTGAGAGATGACAGGGCAGAGGATGGGAAAACAAACAGTCACCATGTATTCATACAGTATGTGATAAGTAACTAATCATGCCATTTAGTACAGTAGACGCCGCAGGTTGTTGGTTAGAGAACATCTCTGTCTTTTATTTCTCTTTACATAGCTAGTGGAATACTGTGACTGTGGAATTAAGAGTAAACAACATAAAAAAGGATCAAATAATGTATTTCTCTTTTACCCCTATCAGTGCTTACACAACACTTCCACTTTTTCCTGTTCATGAAAGGACATTAATGCTACAGCCAGCACAACACATAACATACGGCCAACTAGACTTCAGAAGGAACGGTATAGGCTTTAGGAAGAGGGGGTTAGGCTTTAGGAAGAGGGGGTTAGGCTTTAGAAAGAGGGGGTTAGGCTTTAGGAAGAGGGGGTTAGGCTTTAGAAAGAGGGGGTTAGGCTTTAGGAAGAGGGGGTTAGGCTTTAGAAAGAGGGGGTTAGGCTTTAGAAAGAGGGGGTTAGGCTTTAGGAAGAGGGGGTTAGGCTTTAGAAAGAGGGGGTTAGGCTTTAAGAAGAGGGGGTTAGGCTTCAGGAAGAGGGGGTTAGGCTTTAGCAAGAGGGGGTTAGGCTTTAGGAAGAGGGGGTTAGGCTTTAGAAAGAGGGGGTTAGGCTTTAGGAAGAGGGGGTTAGGCTTTAGAAAGAGGGGGTTAGGCTTTAAGAAGAGGGGGTTAGGCTTTAGCAAGAGGGGGTTAGGCTTTAGGAAGAGGGGGTTAGGCTTTAGGAAGAAGGGGTTAGGCATTAGGAAGAGGGGGTTAGACATTAGGAAAAGGAGGCTAGGCTTTAGGAAGAGGAGGTTAGACATTAGGAAAAGGAGGCTAGGCTTTAGCAAGAGGGGGTTAGACTTCAGCAAGAGGGGGTTAGGCTTTAGGAAGAGGGGGTTAGACTTTAGGAAGAGGGGGTTAGACATTAGGAAAGGGAGGCTAGGCTTTAGGAAGAGGGGTTAGGCTTTAAGAAGAGGAGGTTAGGCTTCAGGAAGAGGGGGTTAGGCTTTAGGAAGGGGGGGGGGGGGGTTAGGCTTTATATATAGATATAAAGGGCAGCATAATATTTAATTGGGCGAAACAGTTAATCTCTGAAATCAATAGGAGATAGGCTATACACCTATAGTGCATACAACTAATAAACTGGTTGCATACTGGTCTTTACCAAATTCAGATGAGTCATTCTATAAGACCAAAAGATTGATAAGGAACAGAAAACAGAAAATTATTGTTTGTATATGAGCCATAAACAATAATTACACTGAATACATGTTATATGTAATCTTAATAAAAGTTGAAAAAAAGTGAATATTGGAGTCATCTAATGCATACACCAATGCTAATAGCAATGCTAACTCAATTCTCATTCTACTTTATCCCATGATGATAGGCTATTATTGTCACAAAAATGCTCTTGTTTATCCTCAGCTATCATCATTGTTCTCCTGTTTTTAATCCGTTAAAGACACTCACTAACCCCCAACACGATCTCCTACCCCCATCCCCACCCCCAGCTCTGTTATGAGCTTGACCAGAGCTGGTGACCTCGTAACAGGGCCATATGGTCCGGCGAGGGGGAGACCTCATACAGTAATTAGGGGATGGAGCTGGGCCCCAGCTTCTGTGCCACATAAGCCAAGGACCGTTAAAAGCTTGACTGGTGAGACTATTATTCAAACTAGGCAAGTGCAGAAGCATAAGCATACACAGGCACATACAGAGGCACAGAGGCACACAACTGAGACCTGGGATTAGGGGCCCGCTCTTGTGTTCCAAAAGTGAGGTAGTCTTTGACTATGTGAAGCCCCCCGATGAGAAAAAAAAGAGAAATAT
The DNA here is from genome assembly GCF_951799395.1 of Argentina silus. Classification (NCBI taxonomy): domain Eukaryota; kingdom Metazoa; phylum Chordata; class Actinopteri; order Argentiniformes; family Argentinidae; genus Argentina; species Argentina silus. The sequence goes on along the minus strand of NC_139656.1, from coordinate 22,314,142 downwards.
TACTGGAACTGGAGCAACGAAGATAAATTGAAAGCAACATAATCCTCCGTGATAATGCTTTAATTTGCCACAGTAAAAGGCTCACAAAGAGCCACACAATTCTGCTCTCATAAACATAACCAGTGTTCAGTCATGGAGTCTGGGCCTGACGCCTGTGTTTTGGTAAAGTGACAAAATTAGACCATGGCTGGGCTTAAGGGAAGGTAAGGTAAGGTAATACGTATAATATGTCTATCTATGGACAGGCAGGGCAAGGTATGGTGGTAAGAAGCAACCTGATGGGAGGGGGAGGTGGAGGTAAATAGTGATGATCTTCTGAATGGCTGATGTCTAGTAAACAATGCATGCTCCTTGTTGTTGAACAGTTGAATTGTTTAGTGTGGCCTCCACCCATTGGTCTATGTTTGGAGAGTACACAAGCTATTCCACTACACACACACACACACACACGCTCGCTCCTTAACCCCCCAATCTTTTCTATACCCAATACACAAACATAAAAATGCTTACAATGGCACATACACTACCGACTGACAGGCTAGATGCACTTAGTCATTGGTAGCTTAATCTAGTCCCCCTAATCATCCAACCATTAGTCTAGAAAACGGATTAGCCTCAGAAGGAGTGAGAGAGAGAGAGAGAGAGAGAGAGAGAGAGAGAGAGAGAAAGAGAGAGAACACACATCCTGCCTATCGCTGTCTATTGCTGCCTCAGCCTCTCTCTGACAGGGCGAGAGAGAGAGGAGGGGGAGGAGAGAGATCGGGGATGTGGTGTGTGTGAGGGGAGGAGAAGGAGGGGGTTGGCTTTAGTGTGATGTGAATGGAATAGAATCAGCAAGCGAGAGAGAGAGAGAGAGAGAGAGAGCATGAGGGACAGGGAGAGAGAGAGAGACAGAACAAATCAACCTGCCTCTTTTGACTGAACAACGGGATGGACGAGCTGAGCTCCTAGGCACACGGAGCCAGAGAGGGGTTTTATTTCTGGAGAGGGGAAGAGAGGAGCAGACAAGGGGAACTGAAGAGGAGGGGGGGAGAAAAATCCTCACCGTGGGGATAGATAGCAGAAAAATGCTGTCATGGGGAGAAGGGGGGAGGGAGTCGACAGAAAGGAACAGGATGAAACAAGGCAGGGTCGAGCGGAGCTGAAATGTGGAGGTAAGGTCTTTCTGTCCTGAGATTCTAGAGAATGCACACATATCCACAATCCCTATGTCCTCTATCTATCTGGTAACAATGAATATGGTTGGCTTGATCAGGACACCCGGTAAAGCAGATGCCGCTGTATGAGCATGCATATGCTCTTATTGTCAGCTGATTCAACCGGAGATTCAGAGCAGTCTGCCGTAGAGAAGTCAGAGAGGAGAGGATGTGTCAACATAATGAGCAAACGCTTTGTCAGGGAGAGGAAATGATGTCTGAGCGACATTCTGCTACCTTCACGCTTCTTCTCCCCCTCGCTCTCTCTCTCTTTCTCTGGCATTGTGGACTCGTTTAAAAAGCGTTGTTATGACATTGACATGAAGCCACTGCAGACCTTGCTGTAGGGCGCTCGGGGCTGCAGGACTCAGAGATGTGGGCCAGGTGGAGGGAGGGAGGGAGGGAGGGTGGAAGGAAGAGACAGAGAGAGCGAGGGAGGCAGGGAGAATGAAAGAGAGAGAGAGAGAGAGAGAGAGAAAGAGAGAGAGAGAGAGAGAGAAGAGCTAGTGATACAGAAACAAAAAGGTAAGAGAAATGGGATTTCTTGAGAGAAATATTTTTTTACAGACAGATTTTTTACAGGCTGTTTTTGTGTATGTAGGGATTTAGATGGATAAAGAGGATTGTAGGGGTACTGCATGTAATATGCACAGACAATGATGGAATGGAGAACCACCGGGATCAGGGTGTTGTTTTCAAGGTGGCAAAGAAAGAAGGGATGCGGGAGAATTTTTTTCTCTCTCACTCATTTTGGATGTGAGGGGGGTTGTGCTTTTGGGGGTTGGGGATGCAAGGGAGGGAGAGGGCTGGTGGAGAAAGAGAAAGGGAGAATAATCAGGGAGATGAAGAAGGGAGAGATGAGGGACAGCTTACATAAGCCAGTGCACTCAAAGGACGGGCCATTTAATTTATTTTGCGCCGCATGGCTCCTCATCCTATGTGGTGCTCATTGTGGTTGTCATGGACAATGGTATTCAATATGCATTCCATATGATGGCATTCCATATGATGACGAATGCACTGGGACTTGACATGGTGGAGCCCTGTCTGTGTGTGGAAGCCCCTCTGCTTGTCTACATGTGATGACAGAGGCTTGGTCGCGGTCTGTGTGCGTTCCTGGTCAGATTGGCAGAGGGTGTGACGTTATCCATCCTAGACTGTTAACCTGGATGGCCGACCAGATGTGGCCATGGATACAGTGTGTGTGTGTGTGTGTGTGTGTGTGTGTGTGTGTGTGTGTGTGTGTGTGTGTGTGTGTGTGTGTGTGTGTGTGCGTGTGTGTGTGTGTGTGTGTGTGTGTGTATGTGCAGTATGTTTGGTAGTGGAATAGCTTGTGTACTCCCCAAACATAGACCAATGGGTGTGCAGTTATTTGTGAGTCAAATTTGAGGTAAATGAACAGTATTTGTATTTCTAAGGTAATTCAGGCAACTGTGAGCTCTGGAATGTAGGGCAATAACAGGTTAGTCATTATTATTTGATATTATCAGATTATCAAGTAACATTTGCCTACTAACTTTACAATATGTATACAGTAGGAGATATTTCTGTATCCACAGTGATATAATATCTGATGTGTATCTGTGACACAAATACTGTACGTCAGTTGTATTGACTGTGTGAAGTGTGAAGGTTCTTGAAAGTTCTCTCTACTCTATATCTACTCTATATATATTAGAACATATTAGAAGCGTTGCACTTGAAATATGCTGTTTTGACCCCAAATGATTGGAACTGGCCATTGGTGTCAGAACACATCTATATTTGTTAATCTTGTGAGGAGCTATAAAAACCTATGGGTGTCTGGGACTCTTTTTAAATATGAGACTCTCTGTCAGTCACCAGGGACATGTGGCACACATTCTTCAACTCGAGTCGAAGGAGAGGAGAGGAGAGGAGAGGAGAGGAGAGGAGAGGAGGGGAGGGGAGGGGAGAGGAGAGGCAGAGACAGAGCCTGATCTGTGATCGATATTTCCTGCAGGATCAAACTGCTCCACATCACTGTCTGTGCTAACATCAGTCCAATCACAGATGACAGACATATCAAATACTAATGACTTATGGAGCATGAGGCATCTGATAGATCAAGGATACACCAATGGGAACCCCTTGATGTCTTTTTTGAAAATATAGAAAATATATACAGTTGTTAAAGACAACTACAGTGTAATGTTGACCTTTGCTAGTTTGGGTAGCGACCATGAAACCTTTGAGAGCTGTTGGGTGATGATGATGAAACGCATGGTGAGCAGTGTTACACATCTGTGCCGCAGGACTCAGCCACAGTCATCCAGGATTTCAACTTTAGCTTTCACCGCTGCCCTCTTTGCATACCAAATGATATTTCCATGCCAAAAGCAACTTCTCTCCATAGACCGTTTGCTGCAGCAAGTAGCCTTTCAACGGTCAACCATGTTTACCTAACACAATGCGGACAGGCACCTACCTGCCAGTCACCTCAGGCTGAAAGACAAGTCACTATGTGTAAAAAAAAAAAAAAAAGAAAGCTATTTGCTCTGTGTTTACTGTGATGACGAGAGAGGACATCCACCATATTGCTCCAACTTTGATGCTATAAGTTAGTGTCTTTTTCTCTGTCCTCTTTGCGTCAGGGTAAATGAAAGATGGGTAAAAATGACAATATTAGGGTGGCATAGCCAATAGTAAATGGATTCCAGTGGTGTCTCAAGAGAAATAATCGATATGTCCAATCCATGGCACTTCATCAACATGGATCAATGTTTCCTGAGGTTACGAGGCAGATTCTCTTCTCCTCTGAAACATGAGTCAGCAGCATCACACCATTTCCCACATTTGGAGCCATTTTGCCTAGGCCCATGCCGCAGTACTATGGTACTGTATGTAGACTGTCTGAGGGAAGAGGCCCAGCAGAATCATCTTCTCAGAGGATGGAGGGATGGAGAAATGGAGGCAGTGTAAGCCACTGGGAGGATCCTCTAATCGGCTTGTGCTCTCCTTTGTCACCTGTCCTCTGTGGCCGTGCTCTTGACGGAAGCTCAGCCCCTCTCTAGAGTGAAGTCTCAGATTTATGTCCCTGAGCTCTGGCTCTGGCCGGCCCAGCTCTGCACAGGGGCTGACTGGCAATGAGGAGAGGATGGAGAGATGAGAGTAGAGGGGTAAAAGAAAGAGGGATGTGGGGGAAGGAAAGAGGAGAGCGGTAGAGGGAAATATTCTGAGAGAGAATGAAAAAGGCAAAGAGTAGAGGGTGAGAGGTAGAGAATGAGTCAAAGAGAAATTTACAAATAAAGGTAGAAAGAATTTCCCAAATGGAAGCAAATATCATGTCATAAGTGAGCATTTAAATAAGAATGCTAACATACCGTATTTTGAGATGGCAATACAAATGAAAATGAGATGCTCACAATATTTTGGTAAGCATCTGCTATACATTTGAATACATACCTGCAAGGACATTGCCATCCCACATGCATGAAAATGTATGAAAATCCCTCGATACAGATTTGCATTCAGTAAATAAACCAGTATTCAGAAACACGGTAGGAAGTTTGCAGTGTGCAGTTGTCAGTGTTGGTTAATGAACCTGTCTTCCACTGTTATATCATACACACAGTAAACAGCACACAAACGCCTCCTATGCTCGTCGTTCATATACCCCAGTATTTGAGAGGTGCACTCAGTGACATCCAGAGCTGCTGAAAGGAGATCTAACAATACACACTCCCACGACAACACTACATCCCCGTCCTCAGTGAAGACAGATGAAAAAGGAATCTGTCAGGGAAAAAAATATCCTGACGTTGAAAGATAGTAAACAGATATAACGAGCAGCATATGCAGATAGGCCTTCATACGATATAGTGTATCATGGCTTCTACCCATGTGCAAAAGCCCTTGGTGCTGTTCATTCTATCACAGTCAAGAAGGGGGGGGGGGGGGGGGAGATCATTGTGCAACGGCCTGCATTTGCATGTTTAAGGCGTTGGCGTAAAGTAAAAAAAAAAAAAAAAAAAGAGAAAAAAAAACAGTTGCCTTGCTGTAGAGCTGACATACTTCACTCACGCCTGTCCTGTCTGTGTGCCCCTGACAGGCTTAACCAGCCACCGCACACAGGAAGCAGAGAGGCAGGATGTGACCTCACAGACAGAGGGGGTGGGGGAGGGGGGCTGCATCGCTAGGTCACTTGGAGCGTCGTGCACCAGCTAGCTCTGACCCCCCCCTATTATCATCATTATCCCTTTGTTACCAAACTGATATGTGCATATGTGTGTCATATCATGACACTAGCATCTGTGTTTATGCACTGCACGATAATACCTCACAACAGCACTTCTCATTGATTTAAACTAAATACATTTTCTTAGGTTACAGTTTTCTTATCACCTTCCACTAAGTAACAATGACGCCTGGCGCGGTGACACACTGGTGTTTTAACTCTCAAGCATAATGCGAGACACACACACATACACACACACACACACACACACACACACACACACACACACACACACACACACACACACACACACACACACTCCCATACAGATACAGGGAAATTGAGATAAATCAGCTTGTATCACCAGGCACAGTTAGCATATTGGCATGCGGTTCCAGTGCAATGCACAGTTCTATTTAGGTCATGAGGAGAGCCCACAGAGTGAAGGAGACAGGGTCATGAGGAGAGCCCACAGAGTGAAGGAGACAGGGCCATCAGGCGGTGTAGTGGAGGGTAGGCCCAGCCAGCAGGGAAGAGCAGCATGCCATTCTGCCTGCTGAAAGGTGTTCGCCTATAATATAGTCAAAGAGGCTAATTTTCCAATCTTGCAGTGGTGAACATTGTCCATTAACTTTAATGACATTGCGTCCTGCAGCTGGTGTTTTTTTTTCAAACCTTGTTGGCCAGCATTTTAAAGTCTTAACCAACCAACATCAACCTTGAATACCAGTTATTGGAGGTACCCTAAGATCACTGTGC
>NC_139656.1:22157992-22305492 GCF_951799395.1 Argentina silus | reverse complement strand
AGAGAGGCATTAGGCTTATTTTATTTCCTGAACCAACTTTTAGTAAATATAACACACACACACACACACACACACACACACACACACACACACACACACACACACATTCACACACACACTCACTTGGACGTGAGTCCAAATGTAACAGGGCATGCTGGGATCAATAATGGGCCCAGGAGTTGGCTGCCGGGCACACTGAGAATGCAAGGTTAATTGGCTCTATTTCCTAAAATCAGTCACTCTAAATGGGGGATTTAGGCCCCAACATATAGGAACAGTGGAATGTGCTCTGCACTGAGGTAGACAGTGGCAGCAGAACTGTGTGTGTGTGTGTGTGAGAGAGAGAGAGAGAGAGAGAGAGAGAGAAAGAGAGAGAGAGACAGACACACACAGACAGACACACACACACACGCACACACACACACACACAGATTCTCAAAGAGGAGGAACACAAAATAACTGAATCCTACACGATCGAAACTGAAACTTGAGATCACACACACACACACACACACACACACACACACACACACAGACACACACAGACATAGACTGACAGACAGAGACAGAGAAAAAAACATGTATGCTAAGAATCCTCGGTTTTAATCTCTCTGGTTTCTGAACATGCTTTTAAAATAGTGCTAAGTATACTGTAGTGATACTTGGTGGCCTTTCATTTGAACGATCAGATTAATCTCCCTATCTCCCCATTTGAAGAGATCATTTATAATCTTTCCTGCGTGTGGGGAACCATACACCAAAAGAGAAGCAGGTCAGAGGAGTCTGATGTTTTGACAGACAGAGGTTGCATAGCCACTGGTGGTATGTACTTTACCGTAGCTATTTTATAACAGAGGAACCAGCTTGAATCTTCAAACACAGCACCATAGAATCAATCAACCAGAACATCAATAACCTGTAAGCCTAGATGCCCACTGAAACTATCTACCAATAGAGCCCCTGTATGCCACGTGATAGATTTGATATGGCCGTGGGGTGGATATCAACCCTCGTCATTGATCACATTTAATGGCTGCCTGTGGTGTGAGCTTTTAAGATGATTCTCACAGAGCATCGCCTGAAGGAAATACATTTAGCGTTTCAATCAGTTCAGTAGATTGCCTACAATTTATCATTTATTCTGAAATACTTTTGTAGTTGTATCCCCACCCAAGATGATTTGATGATGAAAAAGGGGCTTAAAAATGCATTTGCTTTAAGCTTGATGAAAGCATGTGATGAAGGTCAGGAGTTGAGGAGAGATTTATCAGAGGGCAGGCTGAAGGCTGTCAGGTCACTCTCCGCTATGCCAGTCAGGTTTGCCATGAGGTGGGATATGATGACGATACTCATCCGCCCTCGGGGTTAGCAAAGATCAGGATGTACGTGACATCACTTCCTTCTGTACAGGACGCAGCCTCGAAGGGAGGAGGGGTCAGAGATGGACGGTGTAAAAAAAAAAAAAAAAAGGAACCAGGAAACATGGCTTCCCTCAAGTGGGCGTACGTACAGTCGCCATGGCAGCCCTCTGACCTCGTTTTCATTGTTATATCCTGACAGCACACACTAGTGGCCCTGTAGCCTTGTCCTGGGCTTAGCATGTGCACCAAACAGGATGGAGACCACTGAGGTCACAGCAGAGCTGATGAAAGGCAGTGCTAGACAACATGGATTGAACACAAGCACAACGGTATAGAGGAGGACTCTGGTGAAGTTGACTGGTCAGTCCTGCCGTAATGACAGGGTTCAACACAGGTCACAGAGAGAATGAGGGGTAGGGACAGCCATCTGAGATCATTACACACACTGCTAACTGTTTTTATCAGCACTGTTAGACATTGCATCAAACACCAGCGTCTCTGTTTAATGATGTACTGTAGTGAGGGAGGAGTGCATGCCTGGTTGGGCTTCTGAGGGGGTGAGACTGCTCTCTGGTTTCATGAGAGGATGTGTGGAGTGGGACTGCTGAACGGTCACAATGAACACTCCCAATCTTCAGAAAGTCCTGGAGAGCATTTTAATCCCTTGGCTGCATGTCTTGTGTAATCCCTCTTTGCTTTAAGCCTTTGATAGAGGAGAAAAAAAACTGTGCAAATTGTGGGTTATTGTAATATGCACTTTACGCATATTATATAGTGGTCTGCATATTGATCTCCTTTCATGGAGAGGGGTTTCACATTAAAAACATTGACCAACTTTTCTCTGGAAACGAACATACCGCGCCCTCTCCTTTGTTTGAACTGAGGCCTTATACGGGGATCCAAGTCAATATGCAACTAGCTATTGAATGTGTTAGATAAGAGGAAGATAAAGCATGAACACAACATGGTTCCCAAGGCCTTTTTGGTGAGGAAACTCACTACCCTTGTTGGACACAAAACCCCCATATGTTATCTTTGCTGGTCTTCTATGAAGGATGGAGAAGTGAGGCTCTCTGCAGCTGCGAACAGAAGTGAGTTCAGGAGGAAGCCGTGGTCACTATGGTCTGGTGCTGCATAGTTTAACCAGCCATCTCAAACACAGCCTGCTTCCCCTTACCAGTTTGACTTCACACATGTATCATGACAAGCCACACACAAACCAAATGTCTTGACTGCAGGTTCAGGTTCTTCTGCAGGTCTTCATGTGGTTTTGAAGAAAAACAGAACCACTAGATTTCCAGTTTATAAGATGGCAATCAATATATAATGCATGACACTGAAAAAATCCCCCCTCCTCTGGATTGATCAAATATTTAGCATGTGTTATTGTGTTGTTAAGAGATGACCTAAATCTATGAGCAATTGGCGGAGATGCGTGCAGCTTTTGATGTTTTTTTTGATTGACGCTTAGCATACTGGCTGCAGCAGACTGAGTGAAACCAGTGGTTTATGAAAGGCACTGGGGAGCTGTCTCTTTGGGAGAGGGTTCAGGGTGGATGCATGGCCATCTGTAGATGAATCAGTATGAACTAAAGACAACACCTGGTATACAGCAGGTGCACTACTTATGTGGGTTCTCTGTGTTACATCAGTCACACTAGGACCCTGTAAGAGCGCAGGCTTTGCTAAAAAAAAAAATCTGATGTCACATTTCATATCCCACAAAAAAGTATAGATATAAAAGAGAATAAGTACGTCAAAAATAAACCTTTGATAGAAAATAAAATGCAATGATAACCCTGACACTTCCAAAACAAACCAACAGACATGTTGGTATATATCTTTATTCAGAAAACTCAAGCCTGAAATGTTTTGTGTATTGTAGCTGCCTATCACATTCATACAACTTTCCACAAAGCTGACACAGCATGTAGTACTATATCCTAGTATAGTAGAGTGAAGTGGCTGGGCTTGATACCAGGAGGGGGATAGATGCTGCTGCTCTGTCCTTGAACTGTCTCCAGTCTTAACCTGACTTGCCTTAGTTAAAATATCCAGCTGAATAAATGTATATTATCCAGAAAAGCAAGATGACATCTAGTACATAACTACAGCAATTCTGTAAATGTAATCAAGGCTTCATTTCAGAAGGCCTGTCCAAATTGGTCTATAAGAGTAGTTACAGTTGTTCTAATAGTGGCACAGCTGGTGAAATTAGCGTAACAATGCATCGACTCATTCACTTTGAGAGAGATTGTCAGCCATTTATTATTCTACCATAATTGTGTCTATACATTGTCAATAGAGAACAGTTGTTCCTCAATAATTAATTTAATTCAGTTTGCTGGATTGTAACTGATGTGTAATATCTTCTGCACATATAACCTAAGAGTGTGTGTGTGTGTGTGTGTGTGTGTGTGTGTGTGTGTGTGTGTGTGTGTGCGTGCGCGTGTGTGTGAGATAGGGATAGAGAGAGAGAGAGAGAGAGAGAAAGAGAGAGCTAGTACTTCCTCACTTACCAAAACAGTCTCTGCAGCATTCTGTATGCTGTGCTGGCGCACGGCGGGGAGCTGAGCTGCATCACTACACCTGCTCTCGAGGCTGCAAATCATCTCGAGACAAGAGATGCATGAGAAATAGCGATACAGGAAGCGGCATTGAGAATGTAGAAGAACACTCAATCTCACCTTCGCGGTAACTACGTACTGGTTTCCGACTTCGGGTGACTGACGTCAATTTGGCCAGAGAAAGGGGAAAAGAGAAAAAGGACGACAGTAACTGGGGAGATTCTTTTACAAACTATTTATTTTCATTCGTCGGGGTGAGTTAATCTGAAAAGAAAACTAACTAGAAATATAGTCTGTCATGAATAAGCATGCTGAGGATTTTTAGATGATGAATAATATGAAACATTGATCATAGGCTGGCTGGGTCACTTTTACAGACGGAACATAAATCATTCAATCACTTCAATCACTTCAATCAGTGTTTTTGGCGCTCGGGCTTGAGACTTACCCACCTAAATAATGACAGAGAGATGAAGAATGAGCGGCCAATGTCTAGTAGCCTACAGATGGTTGCCATTGTAAATAGACAGGGGAGCAGCAACAGAATTCATATTTCAGTAATAGATGGCATGCTCTGTCATCAGTGGCTATTTGTCTCACATTATTGCCAAACATTCTATGCAAGTGTGTGTGTGTGTGTGTGTGTGTGTGTGTGTGTGTGTGTGTGTGTGTGTGTGTGTGTGTGTGTGTGTGTGTGTGTGTGTGTGTGTGTGTGTGTGCGTGTGTGTGTGTGTTAGGGGGGGTCTTAGCCTGTTAGCAAGCTGGCCAGCATTGTTATATTTATGACTGTTTTATTCTTAAGTCTTAGGACAGGAAGGCCCCCTCCCCCAGGCCAAAGTGCTCTATTGTGACTGTCTGTAGGGTGGATGTGGTCTGCCATGAGACTGCTGTGGAGCTATTTTTGGAAAAGAAAGAATAATAATGAAAGAAAACAGAGGTATACAGTCATACAGAACAATACAACACACATCAAACCTGCTTGTTTTGCCTATTGATGTTGCCATGCTTTATTGTGGAAATGAAATTTTTTAGCATTTTTGTTTTTCTCTACAAAGTGGCTTGAAAAACACTAGTCTAAAGGTTACCATTGCAACCATAGAAGACGTGCTTCAGAGGCTGAACAAAATCAGTGTGGGTGGGAGATGGGGGTCAGAGGTCAAACCAGGCTGAAACATGACCGTTGCTTTATCTTTGTTCACAGGTGGCCAGTGGAAGAGACCAAAGAGAAGCTGTAGATGCTGAGGGATGAGAGCTGATGGATGACAGGCCAGAGAGAACGACACACACCCATCCTCCCCAACCAAGAGGACAGAGAGCTGGGCTCTTGTGATGGTCACACTCCCCCTTCACTGTACATGGTACCAGCAGGGGCCAAACCGAAAACTGGATCACACCAGAACTAGAACACCCCAGAATAGACATCTGAAAAGCTGGAGGGAGTCTCAAAAGTTATTGTGATGGGTGTACATTTTCCTACCCTAAAACTTATTATCAGATTGTGGCACTTTGTAGGGTCATCGAATAGTCCAAACAGTTGTCACTGGTGTGGATGAGGACCACGATCAGAACCTTTACTCATCAGGATTTCTCCTCTACATGGCCAGCACTCGAGTGTGTGTGTTGGTCACCTGATCGTCATCCCATTGGCACCACAGAGAGAAAGGTGGAGGTCCTGCTCAGAGGGAGACATCACACAGAGAGGTCTGGGATAGTGAGGAGAGATAGCTGGAGGAAGTCAGAGTCCGAGGCACCATGCAATCTGACGACCTCTTCATCCGCAAGTTTCGCCGGCAGAGCCCGCGAACCCCTCTGACGACTGTCACCTTTGACTCCAAACGGGACGGAGGCGTTCGGACACGGGTGGTGGCTGAGTGGCCCCCCAGGAGGGACGGCGAGGGGACCGATGGGGAGAGCCTTACTCCCGGTCGTGTTGGCCTGAACCTACGATCGGTGGGCCGGGGACACGTCATGCAGAGAAGCAACAGCGACGTGACACTGGGCGATCTGGACTCTTCTGGGAAGGCGGGAGGGAAAGCCGCGCGGGCAGTGGGTGAGAAGGCAGGTGTAGTAGCCCAGGGAGACTCAGGGGTGGTGCTTCACAGAGAGTATGGCAGCCTCTCCTCACTGGAGAGACAGATTCAAGCCCTGGAGCTAAGTGCTGAGGACCAGGGGGCCCTGAGCCCCAATGCTCTCCGCTTCAAAGACCCCTTCCTGCTTCTGGGCCTGCAGGGAGCACCCCCTGAGCCCGATGGCTTCTTCCGCACCTTGTCTGCTCCTGCAGGAGACCCTGCGAAACCAGCCAAGCCCCCCAAGCCTGAGGGCCTGGGTAAGAAGGCCAAGCCCAGCCCCCCTCAGATCCCCCAACCAGGCCCTTGCGACAACCAGGGGGCCGGAACCTGGGTGCGGAACATTGCTCACTATGATGTTCAGAGCATTCTGCTGGATCTCACGGAAGCAGCCACCAATCGCGACAGCATTGGCCGCAAAAAGAACATCACCTCGGGGGCGTCAGCTGCCTCGCAGCTGCGCCCCCTCTCCCAGGCCTCACCCTCCTCGCCCTCCCAGGGCGGGGGTGGTGGTGGGGGGAGTGCGGAGGACCCTGAACAATCACTCCTGCTGGACGAGGGCGATGGCAACGACAATGAGCTCCTGCTCAGCTGCCCCCACTTCCGTAATGAGATGGGGGGAGAGGAGCGAGCAGGTCTCGGGCCTACACAGGGCAGAGGGGGCCTCTGGCTGAGCCTGCGCAACCCCAATGATGCTGTGTCAGTCCTGGAGGAGCCCAGAGAGAGCCACGTCCAGCAGCAGGGGAAGAGCAACTACTTCATAGAACATGCAGACCTGGGAGCCCATTACTACCGCAAATATTTCTATATGAAAGGTGAGTGCTACTTGTGTATGTGGTATGTGTGTTTGTGTGTGTGTGTGTGTGTGTGTGTGTGTGTGTGTGTGTGTGTGTGTGTGTGTTTGTTTGTGTGTGTGTGTTTGTGTGTGTGTTAGTTGATAGTGTGTGTGTGTGTGTGTGTGTGTGTGTGTGTGTGAGAGTGAGTGTGTGTGTGTGTGTGTGTGTGTGTGGTGTGTCAATGTTATGTATCCCAAATGAAGATTTGTAATAACATTGCTTTCGATGTATGATAACATTTTTTACATTCTATCCGTACCTCAGATCATCAGAACTTCTTTGGCATGGATGACCGTCTTGGTCCGGTGGCCATCAGCTTCCGCAGAGAGGAGAAAGAGGGATCCAGTGGAGCCCAGTATAATTACAGGATCATCTTCAGAACCACAGAGGTCAGTCTACTGTACATGCACTTAATCAGACAGACTGAATTATACACACAATGTTTGTCTACAGACAGACAGTTATTAACACATGTACAAGGCATACATACATTAAAATAGCACAGACATATACATACATACAGATCAGTGGAGGCTGGTGGAGGTAGAAATAGGAGGGCGGACTCATTGTAATGCAAACATGTGTTTGATACCATTCCTCATTCCATTCCATGCATTATAATGAGCCTGTCCTATTTCGACCTCCACCAGCCCAAACACATTCACACATTCATTTAGATGCACATTCATCCACTCACACCAACATGGCCTTCCCTTCCCAGCTGAAGACCTTGCGAGGCTCCATCCTAGAGGAGTCGGTGCCCTCAGCAGCCCGCCACACCACCCCCCGCGGCCTGTCTCCCAAGAGGCTGCTGGAGTTCATCATCCCTGACCTCAACCTGCACTGCCTGCGCCTGGCCTCCACTTCGCCCAAGGTCCGAGACACCCTGCTGAAGCTGGATGAGCAAGGGGTGAGTAGGACTGAGTAGGACACAGACACTGACGCTAATAGAACTGAGAGGCCAAGAGAAGGACGATGTTGTAACAACCCTCTATAAGGGCCATTAGCATCTTCGCTAAGTGAGTTCATTCTCTCGGGGCAGTAGCTAGCACGGCCAGTTTGTAAGCGGAAGGTTGTGAGTTCCATACACGCTTAGGGCAAGCTACCCTGTCGTTCACTACAATAGAAAATGAATAGACATGGATCAAGTAATCTTTCTTCAACATATTTCAATTGAATGTTCATGCAATGTGTGTGTGTGGGCTGGGTTGATTCCTCCTAGTTCTTTGTACTTAGTTCTGTGTATGGTCTACGCAATAGGATGTTGAATTCATCAGGATACTTTGTAAGATGGCTGACGTTTAACCTCCTCTGGTCTAGAGAGATGTGTCCATCTCTGTATGGTGTGAACAGGCACTAACAAAAGCGAGGAAGTTGTGGGCTGTATGATCACTACTTACTAGCAATGTGTTTTAGTGGATTTAGTGAAATGTGGACCCCTGAATAAACCTTTCTTTCTCTCTGTCTCTCTGTCTCTCTGTCTCTCTCTCTCTCTCTCTCTCACTCTCTCTATCTCTATCATTCTCACTCTCTCTCTCCCTCTTTCTCACTCTCTCTATCTCTATCATTCTCTTTTCGTCTTCTCCTTCCCTTTTCTATGTGTGTAGCTGAATTTCCAGCGAAAGGTTGGGGTGATGTACTGTCGTGCCAACCAGAGCTCTGAGGAGGACATGTACAACAACGAGAGCTCAGGGCCTGCCTTTGAGGAGTTCCTGGACCTACTTGGGGAACGTGTGCGGCTGAAGAGCTGGGAGAAATACCGAGCTCAGCTGGACATCAAGAGTAAGCTCATTACCTACCCTACCCTATCTATAGACCAGATCTCCACATGTCACTGGAGCCCTATCAAGGAGGGCATTGTTGTAGTCCACTGAACACAGAAGATAAACTCTATCTCCCACTATGTAATCTCGGCCTGTAAAGGTGGGAGAGGATCTGTCGTGTAGTCACTGTTCCCTATCTGAATGTCTATCACTCTGTGATCTCAACACCTTGCACTAGAGCGCAGCATGAGTGACAG
Organism: Argentina silus; assembly: GCF_951799395.1. Classification (NCBI taxonomy): domain Eukaryota; kingdom Metazoa; phylum Chordata; class Actinopteri; order Argentiniformes; family Argentinidae; genus Argentina; species Argentina silus. Next base: position 22,296,642 of record NC_139656.1, on the reverse strand, counting down.
CTTTTTTCCCTCTCCTGTTTACACTATCTTAGGACTGTCTGTCACTCTTTGTAAGCTGTAGATAGAGGCTGGGAGTGATGTGTTTAAACCTGTGTATGTGTGTGTGTGTGTGTGTGTGTGTGTGTGTGTGTGTGTGTGTGTGTGTGTGTGTGTCTCTGTGTGTCTGTGTGTATGTGTGTATGTGTGCGTACACAGCTGACTCGACTGGGACCCACTCCCTCTACACACGCTACCAGGACTATGAGATCATGTTCCATGTGTCTACCATGCTGCCCTACACGGCCAACAACACACAACAGGTAAACAACAACAACAACAACAACAACAATCTATGGCTTTAATGAACAACAACATGGCAACCCAGGAATATGTCTTGTCTTTTCACTGCAGGCTTAAATATGGAAGATAGATAGCTAATCACTTTCCCAAACCAAGCATCACCCATGAAATTCACAGCATAAAAAACATAATCTACTTGAATATGTGTTACCATTATTTTAAAAAAAAATAGAGAAAAAGCTATACATTCCTCCATTATACCACATTAGAATTAGGCTGTCATGCTTGAGTAAATGCCTCCGTGTCCTTCAATAAGCATGACTTAGAAATCCTTTCATTCTCTCTCTGTTTCAATATCCTCCTCCTACTCTGAAGATGCATGCTATGTCTGCCTTCATACAGCCTCCCTGTTTGGCTGTGAGTCAGACTCAGTGTTGTCAGCACATTCAGTGTAGTGATTTAGAAACACAACACATCGCACATAACTGCACATAAAATATCAATGATCGTTTGTGGATTAAATAACCAAAACATAGTAACACCTCCCCCTCCCTCCTCCTCATCCTCCTCCTCCTCCTCCTCCCCCTCCTCCTCACCTTGTTCTTTCTCTTCTCCTCCCTTCACATCTCCCTCTCTCTAACCCTTTCTATCTCTCTCCATTTCTCTGGTGCAGTTGCTGAGGAAGAGACACATTGGGAATGACATAGTGACCATCGTGTTCCAGGAGCCTGGGGCATTGCCCTTCACACCTAAGGCCATCCGCTCCCATTTCCAACATGTCTTCATCATCGTTCAAGTGCACGAGCCCTGCACTGATCACACCTACTACAGGTGAGAGAGGCTCCTGCTGTCCAGCCTTCCTCTGCTGTTCCTCTCTACCTGGCTCTTATCTAGCCTCAAGATATGAACACACTCTGTTTGTTTTTCCCTGATATAGCCTTGTCTGATTGTCCTTGTTGGAGAGGATTTTGTTTGTTTCTCAATTTTTTTTAACACAACTGTTACACCCTGTTTGTGGCATGCGCATTGCAGATGTACCATGTAATCCTCAACAATACATGTGGAAGATTTGAAGTCATTTGTCGGTTTGCTTATCGAATGCATGTAACTGTAAACTGCAATGTGTAATTCCACAAACCACAATCACAATCAACATTTGTAAGGACAGTGTTGATGTAACAACATGTACCGACTCTGTAATGACTCTGTACTTACTCAGTTTAGACCATGGTATAAGACTTGTGAAGTGAGACCAATGATATACTGTATTTCCAGAATATTCATGTCCCTCCCTCCCCCCTCCTATCCCCACCCCTACTCTCTCTCTCCCCCCTCCTCTCCCTCTCCTCTCTCTCCCTCAGGGTGGCAGTGACACGCTCCAAAGACATCCCATTATTCGGGCCTCTGTTCCCTAAGGGCGCCCGCTTCCCCCGCTCGCCTGCCTTCAGAGACTTCCTGATAGCCAAGGCGATGAATGCAGAGAACGCAGCGGAGAAGTCGGAGAAGTTCCGCTCCATGGCTACGCGCACGCGGCAGGAGTACCTGAAGGACCTGGCAGAGAACTATGTGACCACCACACCCATCGACTCCTCCACCAAGTTCCCCCTGCTGTCCCTGGGGGGCAAGCGTAAGGACAAACTGAAGGGGGCCAAGGGGGCAGAGCTGCACAGTGCAGGGGCGCTGGTGTGGGCCGTGATGGCCACTGGTGGGGATGAGGAGGAGGCAGGAGGGCACAGGCTGCCCTGTCTGCTGGGAGTCTCAGCTGAGTCAGTGGTGCTGATCGAGAGATACACACGAAGGGTGGTGTTCAACTGCTGCTGCCGCGATGTTATTGGCTGGAAGGCAGTGACAGAGACTAGGGCCCAAGGTGGGCCCTGTCTGGATATCTTCTATGAGAGGGGGGAGGCCGTGTCAATCAGTGTGATGGACAGCCAGGTGGAGGAGATTCGAGAGGTGGTGCAGAGACTGGAGGTGGGTGGGAAGGTTTTGAAACATCGATGCTGAACAAATATTCCTTATTGATATGATATTATGTAGCATTATTGATTCATCATTTCTGATCAGATAAGGTAAGTATGTAACTCATTGTGGCGTGTGGTTGGTCCTAGTTGGTGACGCGGGGCTGCGAGGCGCGGGAGGTGACCCCGCTGCGTGACGGGGTTGGCCAGCCGGGCTTCCTGATGAGCGAGGAGGGCTTTGTGACAGAGCTGCAGCGGTTTGGCTACGCTGAGAGCGGGGGTCTGCAGCTGGGGGCTCGTGTCGTCCGGCTGTGTGGCCATGCCCTGGTGCATCTGGGTCCAGAGGAGAGGTCCAGGCTGCTCCGCACCGCCCACAAGATCCACATCACTGTCATCCCCCCGGACGAGAACGGCAAGCCTCGCAGGTCAGAGAGAGGGGACAGGGGGAGGGAAGGGGGAGCAGAGTGGGAGGGGAGGGGGATGAGGGGTGGTGAGAGATGAATGAGGATAGAGGGTAACAGTGAAGATTGAGGGGTGAGGAAGTCGAGGAAGGCCAGAGGAGAGACAGACAGAGAGAGAGCGAGAGAGAGAGAGAGAGAGAGAGAGAGAGAGAGAGAGAGGGAGATGGATGGAGGGAAAGGGGGTCAGTGTGTAGTGTGTGTAGTGTGTAGTGTGGGTGGTGAAGAGAGAGGGAGGCGTTAGCAGGGAGGGGTGAGGGGAACAGATGAATTCAGAAGGCAAGGGAGGCAGTGAGGCCACCATTCTAAGGTCACAGCTCAGTCTATTGTTTATAGTGTGCTGTCATCAATGTCCCACCAGCTGGCTAACCACCAATCAATTCCTCTAATGGCCACTAATGATACTGGCCCAGGTAGTGGCAGTTGCCAGCACCCTTTGCATTCTCCTAATGTCAGGCAGATGGACAGTGCAACTAGAGGCTGATAAAGGAGGAACTGCTCAGAAAGCATCACTAAACAGGAAATTAGCTTCACAAAAGTGCTCTCAACACGTCAAACTGGGTGGCAAAAATATCTCCTGAGAACACCCCTCATTAGTAGGTTCCATTTTGACAGCCACAACAAAACAGCAGAAAGATATTTTTGAACAAGAACAAAAAGATGTTTGGACTGTCACAATGTTGTCACATCTTATGATAGGGAATGACTTTTTTGGGATTTCAAAGAGAACCATGTTTTTGTTCTTGGATAAATATATTTTTTTATTCCACCCCCCAACCCCCCCCCCCCCCCCCCCCCCCTCATCCATGTTGCTCTGAGATGCAGCTCTAGAATACTGTATGAAGACATCCTCAATCTTTCAGTGATAACATCTTGTTTTGGTGTCTCTTCTCTTGCTCTCTTGGGTGGCTCCAGGAGTTTCTCTGAGTTGTACCAGAAAGCCATCCAGGATGCAGAGCGCAAGCCGGGGGAGGGTCAGTCTGGAGAGGCCTGGGTCCTAGACGAGAGGGAGGAGGAGGAGGAGGAGGAAGAGCAGCAGGAGGAAGAGGAGCAGCAGCAGGTGGAAGAGGTGCAGGAGGAAGGGGAGCTGGAGGAAGAGGAGCGGGAGCAGGGTGAGGGCAAGGAGGCGGAGACGATGGAGGTGGTGGTGGAGGGAGAAGAGGGTGAGGACAGACCATCTGAGACAGGACAGAGTGCGGGGGAGCAGAGCTCACTCCTCTCCCCAGCCAGCCTGCCTCTGTTACGGGCCACCTCGCTGCAGGACCACCCCCCCAACCAGACCCAGGAGATCACTCCCTCTCAGCTAACACGCAGCTACTCCTTAGAGAGGCACCCGCCCTGGGATATATGTGATGGGTACGTCCCCCCATCCCCCAACACAAGCCTCAGTTTGTTCTTTATATCATAGATTCACATTAAGCCATAATGGTTTAGCCATTATGGTTTTACTGTGTGTTAGTGTGTGTGTGTGTGTGTGTGTGTGTGTGTGTGTGTGTGTGTGTGTGTGTGTGTGTGTTTAAGGTTGTAAGAAAAAACAGACTATCAAATCTCAGCCATCCTTAAGACTTCTTGATTGCTCTAGATTCTGTTTGCTCTCTAAATTGGACTCAAAAGGCATTCAGCATAAACACCAGATTAATATGTATGTGTGTGTGTGTGTGTGTGTGTGTGTGTGTGTGTGTGTGTGTGTGTGTGTGTGTGTGCGCGCGTGTGCGTGTGCGTGCGCGTGTGCGTGCGTATGTGTGTGTGTGTGTCCGTTTGTCCCAATCTCCCTGTCCCTCTCTGCCAGGCATGTGTATGACAATGTGGGTGTGAAGGTGGAGCATCACATCTATGAGAACCCGGGGGAGCTGAGAGACGCCACACCCGACCTCATCCTCGCCGTCAAACCGAAGATGGCCCTGGAGGAGGAACAGGTCAGAGACAAGAGAGATATACTGAAAAAAATTCAACTCTGGAGAATGATTTGATGAAGGCCTCTGTTCTCATTTTTGTCTCTCTCGCTCTCTCTCTCTCTCTTACACAATCTCTCTCTCTTTTCTTTTTCTCTTTGCTCCCTTTGTAGTTTGAGGGGGCTGTGTTGAGTGAAGAGAGAGCGTCAGCCAGTGACCCCTCCCTGTCCTCTCGGTTGTCATGTCTGGACAGAGCAGAGAGAAACTCACGAGCCCTGAGTCTTCACAACTCCATCACCAAGAGTGGGTATTACACACACACACACACACACACACACACACACACACACACACACACACACATGATGGCATTTAGTACCGTCTATCTGACTCAATGTCTCATCATACGCACACACAAACACACACACACACACACACACACACACACACACACACACACACACACACACACACACACACACACACACCTCTTCTCCATGACCTTCCCTAAACTAATAAACTGTTAGACACTGTTATCGGTTCAGTATCGACGGTATCCTCTGAATCCTGGTTGCTATTCATTTCTCCTGTAGTAAAGAGCACTTTAAACCTGGTGTGACTAAACGAGTGCCCAGAGACACCTCCATCATCTCTCTGCTCTGTGTTCCTGCACAACATTCCTAATGGAGGGTAAACAGGCCTCTGTCACAGCTCCAATAGCTTGTGAGTGAGAGCAGTCAAAACAAAAGAAAGATAGCTGTGTTGTGGATAGCACTGATAAGAGGAGTATGAAGATAAGGACAGAGGATCGTGTTCAGACACCTTTAAACAAAAGCCCCCCCTCAGCAGACCCGGGAACAGCTGATAGCACCAGCAGAATGATGCTGAAACTGAACAATTACGACTGTTCACCATTTGCCTCTGCTGTAATTCAGCTTCAAATCCCTTTTTAGCCTCCAGACCCTTTCTCCCCTAAACCCCTCTCCTCATTATCCTCTTTTAGCCCTCCCTCGCATCCCTTTGTCCCTCGTCTTTCATCTACGCTGCCCCTTATCCCCCTAACCCAATATCCCCCCGCCCCACTGCCACCCCCTACCAGCTCCAGACTAAAGGAGGGACAGATGGGGGGTGGGAGTGGTGGGAGTGGTGGGAGGGGTGGGGTTTAGGCTGCCCCAAATCAAGGAGCCCTCTTTTAGACCATCTGCTCTCTCTCTCTTTCTCTGCTGCGAGGCTATGAGAGTCATCATACACACGCACACACACACACACACACACACACACACACACACACACACACACACACACACACACACACACACACACACACACACACACACACACACCATCATCCTCTCAGCAAATGATACTTGAGTTTAGGGAGGATGTTGGTATATCTGCTTCCCTCACCACACTCCAGAAGGCAATCAGTCACACACACACACACACACACACACACACACACACACACACACACAGGATTTCAAAGGGCCCACTTCTCCTTCTCACTGCACCTATTCGGGTATTTCCACAGAGCCTACAAAGCATTGTGATAGCACCCCCTGGTGATGGCTCTTTGTCATTATGAATCCGGCCTCGTCGTGAGAATGAATGTGCCTGTTTCATAAATCCCCCAGTTCTATTGTCTTGTAGTATTGTATGGCTATGTACAGTGCACCCATCTGCTGTTCTCCTCTGAGATATAGATATCCCTTTGTTATTAAAAACACATTGAAACCTGTCTTTCTTTTTTCTTTCTCAGTTCTCTCAGAGACCACAGATTCATCTGAGGCGGAGTGGCAGTCCATCGCTGACCTGGCCACAGCCTGCCGCAGCATCCTAGAGGCCTTGTCACGAGAGGGTAAGTAAGGTCTCCGCATAAGGGACAAGTGTGTGTGTGTGTGTGTTTGTGTCCTTTATTAGATGGATCTAAACCTGTCACTCGTATGCTCTGGAAATAGGAAAGAGCGGCCCTTGTGATGCATTAGTCACCCTGGTGCTTCTTTTAGAACCATAGCCCCACGAAAATGGAATGGATTGAATGGAGATCAGCATACCCTAACATGAAGTAAATTGCAATGAAAGCATACAGGTGATTTTGATGGGTGAATACTTCAGTTATTGGAAGATATGCACTGATCACAACACCTCACAGTTGACTTGAGAGACCTAAGCAATAGTACAATAGAATTCTATCTGACCGTCAGGTTAAAAAACAGGAAGGTTGTGCATTTTCTGTTCACTCTATATCTATGGGTTAAGACACTGCCTCTGCCGACTTGACCTCAGTGACTTACATGAGTGAGTGATGTGTCATGTTTCAGACCGCAAAGCAGGAGACGGGACCCAGGCTGGAGATGAGCAGACAGACGGCAAGCTAAAGGACATGAAGGATAGGTGGGTTTGGGTGTCCATCCACACACACACACACACACACACACACACACACACACACACACACACAGACACACATATACGCACGCATGCATGCACAGATTGAGGCTGGGTCAGTGCAGATCTTTTTAGTCAATTCCAAATGGTGTGTGACTCATCAGCCCCTGTTGTTAGTGTTGTTCTGTGGCTGTGTGAGTGTCTGATTCAGAGATCGAGTTTTGAACAGTTTGCGCAGTTCAGCCTCTGTGTTGCTCATCTGATTCCGGTTCTTTTTTGGCATATTCCCTGCCCATAACTCTTTCCTCATCATCTCTCACTTTTTCTTTTTCTTCAACTAAATCTCTCACTCATTCTCCTGCTGTCATGTGTTCTCATTCTCTCTTCAGTGCATCAACATCCCTCCGTTTGACTCAGTGCGATGGCATTTAGTACACTCACTCTGACTCAGTGTCTCGTCACAGCACACGCACTACAGAAAGTGCACACATATACGAAACATACACAATACAGCTACTATCCTGCTAGTGTATGTGTCCACTGAGCATGTGTGTGTGTGTGTATCTGTCCCTTTCTCCTGTAGTGACTCACCAGGTCACCTAGAGGAGAAGGTGTCCCAGCTGGAGGATATGCTCAAGAGGCTGCAGGACGACCTGCAAAAGGTACTCCCCATTCAGATGGCCAACCACAGCCCCTCCCCTGACCACCCTCACAGCATCCTGCCCACACAGTGACCCAACCCCCTCCCTCCCTCCCTCCCTCCCTCCTACCCTCCCACCCCTGCTCTCCCATCCCCACCCCCATCCCCGTATACCTAACCCCACCCCTTGCCCCCACCCTACCCTCCCACCCACCCCACCCCCCACCCCCCACCCCCCAATCCTGACTTGTACTGCAGACACACAAACAGACAGAAGGAATGTAGAGGTAGGGTGGGCAGGTGGGCCAAGCAAAAGAAACCTGTCTTGTCATTGGGCAGGGTGAACAGAGGAGATGAGAAGATTGGCTGGAGGGACAATGGGCAGCCATGCTCACTCTCTCAACACTAAGCGACCAGTGGCAGTAGAGGCAAGTACAGCATGAGATTTTTCCTGTGTTGTGACAAAAAAACAACAAAACAATAACAATTGGAAACAGAACTACTAAAAAAACAAGACCAGAGACCTTTTAAACATGCAATCAGATGAGACAGAGCGAGAGAGTTCATTAACCCAATAACCCAAAAACCACCTTCTCTAATGGGGGCCTTCATGGAGGAGAAACTGATAAGAGACAAAGCTCTCCACAACCCTGATGCCAGGACAGGCAGCTTCAGGCATCTCTGTGGCCAGCCTCAAGACCTATTAGCAGCCCTTTTCTTACTCCACTGACAGACTCTTCTCTTGGAAACATGGACAACAGCTGACTGACTAGGTTCTCTTGTAGTGTTAGGCTGATTACACAAATCTAGAGCAATCTGTTGGAGTGGAAGAGGAGGACGGGAGCAATTTGGGGAAAAGGGTGAGACAAGAGAGAGAGAAAGAAGGAAAGAGGGTAGAGGGTTTGTAATCTTCCTGAGCATTCTCAAACACTCTCCTAATTGGATGAGACATGATTTCTAGGGTATTTGATCACTTTGGTCAAATTAAGCCCTATTGTGCTCAGTGCCCCAATTCCCCTCAAACCAAGTCCTTTCCCACTACTCAAATATCTCCACAATCAATGTGTAAAACTGGCTCCTAACTTGAGTGAGTGTCATTCCAAGGATTTTAGTGCAAATGCTATTCGCTCAACTTGGTTCTTGAAACATGTGAGACACGAAGCACACAAACAAATCCAACTCGGTCACGTCTTGTGGCTCTAACACCAACATAACCAAGGTCTTACCCTCTGTATGTGTCTGTGACTCCCTCTTCCTCCTAACACTCACCATTAACATAACATAGTATTATCATCAATCTAGAAAAATGCACTGACAGAGGACAATGAACTGACAAGGAGGAGGTGGATCGAATTGGAGGAACTGTGAGGTCTGATGATTCATTTCCCTTTCTCTGAATTTCATGCAGTGTTAACCTTCTGCCCTGGGAGAGTGAGCATGGTTGGTTATGGTATGTCCCCAAGTGTGTCCAGCAGAAACAAGACAGGTACAGTAGGACTCTGTAGCCGGGGTGGTGGGGAAAGGTCCACACTTACAGTCAGATGACATGAAGGAGTAATATATTGCAGTCATATAAAGTATCGGGTTGTTTCTTTATTTTGAGTCTATAAGTAAAAGTGGTTGATGGAAGTTGATGGAAGACAAACAGTCGCCTGCAGAGTAGTATTAATTTATTGTTCCTTCTTTGCTTTGCAGACAATTTGACACTGAATGGCTTACATCTCTACCTTTTCTTCATTTTCCAATTATAAAACTGATTACTGAAGCAATTCAGGTTAATTGACTTGCACTATGCTCCACTGGGGATTGTAACCAGCAAGGCCATACAAGTGCTGCTTCCACAGAGAATTCTTATTATGACCCAGATTGATGATAATACCAAACTGATAAACTCATATACGTATCTTCCAACTAAACATAATCCACCCTCTCTTCCTGTCATGACATGATGCCATCTAAGTATAGCTCACTCACTCATGGCATGCTGCACCTATTGAAACTTCAGTTACAATAAGCGTAGATACATACAACTGCTCAGTCCCCTAACCCCCCTCCCCCCACCCCACTCACTCACACTGCAGTCTATAAGTCTATGATACAGTGTTGCCAACCTCCTATTGAATTAATCAATTGGCCTGCTTTGTTTCTGAAAATGGCCGGACGATTTATTCACACAATGCAAATCTATTACCACACACCATTTTCTCCACTGGAGCTTTGTGACAAATAACCTCAAGCTTACATTACCAGCAGAGTAGCTGTGAGGTGAATAGTTTCCATTCATAGATGGTTACTAATAAGCTGTAGTTTAAAAGTCATCTCATGTTGGCAACACTGTTTGGGTGGTTTCTGTCTATTTGTCAACCCTGCGGCTTTTGTTTCCTGTCTCTGTCACAAGTTTTGCTTTGTGCTAGTGAACAGGAAACATTTACTGAGGCAAATCACCGTTTTGACAGTTGCAAACTCTCATTCAAGTAGAGACAGAGTTCTGGGTGACCCCTACTGTTTGTTAGATGAGAATACATGCAAACAAACAGAGTGAAGGCTATTGGGTCTTGATTCTTTATCGAAATTTCACTAAATTACAATCAGGTATATTAGAGACATTCAGACAATTGCTATGCACTCACATTTAATGACTGATTGATTCATTAATTGGTGTTAAACACGTGATTGCCCTAGTAAACCTGTGTAAAACATTTCCTCCATACTTCACTACACCTCATGAAATGCTTTTATGGAAGCAAATGTGTGTGTGTGTGTGTGTGTGTGTGTGTGTGTGTGTGTGTGTGTGTGTGTGTGTGTGTGTGTGTGTGTGTGTGTGTGTGTGTGTGTGTGTGTGTGTGTATTGATTAGATGAGAATGATGGATGAGTGTGAAAGTGACTGTGTGTGTGTATGTGTGCTTCTCCAGCACCTTGTCTTGTACTGCAGTAGGGAATGTATGTGGATGTTTCTGAACCCTGTGTTAGTGTGTTAGTGTGTTAGTGTGTGCCTGCTGTCTTGTATAAACATCCATGTGGCCATCCTTCACCTATCACCCACCTACACCTCCACCGACACTTCCACCTCCACCTCCACCTCCACCTCCACCGAAACCCAGCCCCCTCTCACCCCATCCCTGCCATGGTGGTCTGACAGGCGGGTGTTGTTGTGTGCCACTCCCTGGCAGGAGAAGGAGGACAAGGCGGTGTTGCAGGCCGAGGTGCAGAGCCTCAGACAGAATAACCAGCGGCTGCAGGAGGAATCCCAGAGCACCGTGGCACGCCTCATCAAAGTCACCGAGCTGCTGTGCAATGTCAACAAGCCCTGCTAGCTCCATCACAGTACACAGTATACTGTGTGTGTGTTTGTGTACACGCACACACACACCACACACGCACACACACACCACACACGCACGCACGCACACGGACACACACCACACACGCACACACACACACACACACACACACACACACACACACACACACACACACACACACACACACACAGTATAAACGGTACACATACTATATACAAACACACATAAGTATGCCCCACTCCAACTCCATCACAGATACAGACGCACACACACACACACACACACACACACACACACACACCCACACACAATCAAACAAACAAACAAACAAACAAACAAACACATGCATACTCTGCATTCTCTATGACCATTTAAACATTATGTTGTACCCTGGGCTAGACCATGGGTGTAGAAGTATGCAAATTTCAAAATCTCAAAAAACAACCCTGAGACCTTTTTCACCATCTCATGATTTTCTTCATAGAATGACCAATTGTTCAGCATATTCAGGGGCGTGTTCGGTTTTTTTGTAGTGCGTGCGTGTGTGTGCGTGTGTTTCACGATAGCTCTTTTATCTTGCTTCACATACTTGACAAGTTGGGCAGAATAGCAATTGCTTAAAAAAAACAAAAAACAACAAAACCCAATCGATTAAGATTGAGAGACACTGTATACAACATGTTTGCCGGCTGTAAATTTGAAATGACCAAAAGCGTGTATATCTCATGTATGTCAAGAGTAGTGTCCTTCTCCTCTCTGCTCACCACCACTCTATATGCAACGTCTCACAGACTGGGAACAGATCAGCTGTGTACCATTAGTGTGGAGGGCCTTGGAGCCAAATGAACACAGAGAAAGGGACAATGACAATGACATACTTGCAGGCAGCCTCCTGCTTCAAAAGATGGGCTGATGCAGACGGAGACTGGCCTGCCTCTCTGCACGCCTACTCACACAGGATGGTTGTGTGTGTAGAGACCTCAGTCTCACCCCTCTTTACCTCCTCAGCATCATTTTAGGCTTTTTTGGACTCGAACTGACCAGTAACAAAGAGAGTATTTTCACTGTCTGCTTCCAGAGAAAGAGATGCAATTGAGTTATGATTGAATTGCACACACTGGAAGTGTTGCTCGAATGAACTGAACTAACTGGTGTTCTTCCATGCAAGTATTTCTGACTGAGCTGAAACGGATATTACCTCTGCTGAAGATGAAACTATGAGAGAGTCGCTCTACATATCTCTCAAAGACTGACTGTAGCAGCTACACTGTACAAAAGTGCTTCTCCTGCTGGACTGAACCATAAAATGCCACCCGGCAGCTCTCCTCCTTTTAGAGAAAAAAACAAAACATTGTAGGGATTTACCTTGAAATGGACAGGACTCCTCTATCTAACAGTGAAACTGTACCATTTGTATTCTGATAGATTTTGTGTTTGATTGCTGTCTACAATGCCTAATCAGTGTAATTGATTAAGTATGGCTTTGGCGTGGTTGAGAGATGGACTGTGGGTGAGGGGATTCCCCACCCCACCCTAGTGTGTGTTTGTTTGTGTGTTTCTGCGTTGTTCTTGCACTTTTAGCATAACCTATATAGGCATGGGACAGGGCACATATTTAAAATGCCCAGGTTATGCCTTGCTTGAAAATGAAAGTGGATTTGATCTCACCCCCTCACCTCACCTCACCTCACCTCACCTTCAGGTCCACTGACGATGATGATGCCAATAACAATGTGTGATCAGAGGAGAGGGATTGTTCCTCCTCCAAGACTGTTCTGCCAACAGACCCGCAAGGCAGCTCTCCTGCACCCAACAGAAACCACTCGACGCGGCTGTGTCACACACACTTAATAACCCCAACCCTGGAAGGGATGCCAAACTATCGTCAATCACTCCGACTCAATGCTCTTGTTTGTTGGATGTATATACTCTTTTACTTCCTCTTGTCATTTTATTTTAGAGTCACTGTGATTATCCGGTACCAGCAGATTACGATATATTCAGATTAAATTATAAATCTAAACTTTATCTATATGTGAAGACATGTACAGTACAGCTGAACTGTTCAGTGTTCCTTAGTGCATCGGGTTGTGTATGCCCTCCATTGCAGGACGGTTATGCAGACAGGTGTACAGTACATGTGCCCATGCAGGCTGTTTGATCCATACTGTCTGAAGTGGTGAGGCCTCATTGGACATGAAGTAAGAAGTGTCAGAATATCTTCTGTTTTACTGTGTTCTGTATAGTTATTTAGATTGTAGGAGGTTGTGGAAACATGAAAATGTGCCAAGCAACTTCCAAGCTCTCCTCTGTATGTGTGTATGTATGTATGTATAAAAAAATGTAATAACTTATTAATCTTGCAAATGTGGAATTCCTTGTTCAATGTTTTAATACAGGGGAGGGAGGCAGCAAATACATGTGCTATAGAGTAAAAGGGTAAATAATCATTTTTTGTTTTGTAGAGATCCAAACTTAAGAAAACTTGGGGAATTCTATTTCAGCAATGTTCTTTGCATATAGTATTTCTTGGAATAAAAATGATAATGGTTATCATTATCATTGTAGTAGTGAGCTGTTTCATTCAGAGCTCCAACATTCACATTCAATAAGGTCTCTAATGCCACTAGGCACGCCTTAATGAGTGACACTCAGTCTCTCCAGTGAGAACAGGATACTGGTCAAATCTAGGCTTATTTCCCATACATTGTGCCTACCTGAAATTGTAATGTATGGTTCCCTAGCTTGGTGTCTTCATTTCAGTTTGTCATGGTATTTGGTTGCATTTTGGCAGGTATATTGTCCTGTGTGCTCCAGAACAGGTGAACTACATGACAGTGGGAGATGGGGCGTTATGGGATATGTCCAGGGACCAGTTCTCCATACTTTCAATATGGACTTTGTGTCCAAAAGAATACATACAATTAGAAACATTTTGGGACAGAAAGTGTCATGAGGATTTGAAGATGATAAAACAGCTTGGAAACCAACCGTGTATTTGTGTTTTGTTTGATAAACGGTCATGTTAAAGACCACCATGTCCTTGCTTACCATAACATCTGAGCTGACAAACCTTATCACAATCACAAATATTTGGATAAGTATGAGCGGTTTTCCAAATCACATGCTCTGTGCAGTATTAAAAAATAATATATGTGTCCCAAAAACGTATGCAACATAATAAATTGCAAATGGTAACAATACAGTACACCTCTTACAGATAATCAGCCACTCAAGTCCCATGGACACAATGAATGAATCACCACCCAGATAAAATGACAAATGTCCAAAAAAATGTGAGAACGATCATTGACTGAAATGTTGTTGCCTCCTCCCATCCGTGTTCTAAGACGTTCCATTGTTTTTCTGTTATCCTTTTTATTTGTTTTGCCTTATTATGTCATCTCACCATTGTTACAGGAGAACCATGCACCCAGTATGTGCCCTAGTTTTACACCAAGCTAGTATGTCATCTCTTTGTTGCTATTGTTAAAGCGATATTCCTCTGTAATCTAATCTTTTTGGGAAGACAGTATATAGGATCCTGCTGTTAAGCTATGTGGTGGATTGGAATCACACATACCTGTGTTGCCATATCCCCAGTGTAGGTTTAGGGGAGCCCTGGGCTCACACATGATGTGAGAATGGTAGCACACATTATGCACTCAGCTTTTAACAAGCTACAGAGCTGACCATGACCAACGGCACGCCGAGGGAATGTATTGTAAAACACAAAGTCCTGTTTTCAGTAATGCCATTTCCAAACCTGTTCATTCACTCATGAGAAAAAAAAATGGATTAAATGTTGTTCATGTACTGTGAACTGGAGGGCTCCTGGCAATAAAGAATCCTCTGTATCTTTAAAAAAAAAAAAAAAAATACTGGGTCTGTCAGTGCTCTGTTAGTCAATGTCATTTTTTTGTGCATCCTCAAATCAAATCAAAGTTTATTTAGCATATGGTTAGGATACAGATGTAAACGGTACAATGAAATACTTGTAACGAGCAACCTCTCAACGGTGCAGAGTAAACATAAGGATAGGAATAATAAGAGAATAATACAGTTCTTCAAAGTCCTGAAGAAAGTCCAGTGTTGGGAAGCTGGTATACCCTTGTTGTTAAGTAATCTCAGGCTTAAACTCATGTCTAAGGAGTGTTTTCTTGATGTCAGAAAATGGCACATAGGTAAAACGTTGTGGTCCATCAGATGTTGCCATAACAGTGGTGATAACAGCAGATTACCAATGTTGGCTAGCTTGAATTGCTGATGACACCTGCTGGAGTTTAGGTTTTAAGTGTCAACATAGGAACTGCATCATTCTTTAATCCGTACTGGGGGGTTCTTAGACTTCACAATTACATTACATTACACTGATATGGCAAAACACACACACACACACACACACACACACACAATAAGTAAATATTACAGAAAACTGGGACTGGACAGACAACCAGACGTATTTGAACATGTTAAATGTCTTCCTGAGTGCATACAGTATGAAGGAAGACAAATACATTTTCCAAGTCTTGCTCCACACAAGCTTGATCCATAACATGGGCCGGCACGACAACATAACACAAACATTTCCCTGGACTCTGTCCTCTGGAAAGCTTTCCTAAACACCGGCCACAGCGAAGCTCTTTATCTTCCCTGCCCTGACACCTGGAGAAGGGCTGATGACAACAATACCCGGGCTTATGTCTTTATTTGGGGTTGGAGCGCCGTGTAGGATCTTCACTAGGGGCCAGAGCAAAACGTGTGTCAGACATAGCTCAAGGGCTTAACACAGGTTTGACTCATCGATGTTCTGTAAACATAGACAGCATGCACTGGTGTGTGTGTGTGTGTGTGTGTGTGTGTGTGTGTGTGTGTGTGTGTGTGTGTGTGTGCGTGAGAGAGAGAGTCAGTGATTTATGGCTATGTTTAGAGTTGTCCTCCCTCCACTGGAGTGTAGGATACAATGGCTGAAGAATTTTAAATGATCAGGCCATTTTTACACCTTGTCAAAGAAGAACATTACTCTTGTTTTGTGATTATGAATAGCCTACAATAACATCGTAATGTGTTGTAAATTAAAAGGCTATGACGTACTTCTTCCACTCTGTTCCCGTAAAAAAATGTCACACTGCCTTTCGAAATGAAATTTGGCACAGTTGTGCATGTTGTAGGAATATTTTGTTTAGTTTTACTCCATACATGACGCCACTGTCGCCGCCTAGTGGTTCCCACCATCGACGCGCACAACACGACGACGGGCACGACTTCAGAACCAGAGTGTGAGTGGGGTGTCAAGGCAGAACCACTGTGGGGCTTGCCACTGCTTCAACTTGCGGTTTGGAACGTGAATCTGCCGTCGCCGACCTTTCAATCTACTGATCTGAAGGCCGTAAGTGCTGTCGTTACCTCTCCACCCACTCTTCATTTGAAATCTTGTGTGATCTCAAGGCATGGATGTCACGGTGCGCCTTGGCAGAATAAAATATTGTAACCCGAATTGAGTAGAGTCTGCGAGGATTTAACACTGCTTTACATCATCAGCTAACTTGACAATCAAGTCGCAGGGGAGAGTCTCGCAAAAGCTGCTTGTAGTGAAAGTGGAAACGGACCTGTCGGCAAGAGCAACAGAAATGTTTTGACGGGTCTGCAACCGACTTCGGAATGAAGGCACAGACGAGGAGACGGCGGCCCTTCCAGCGGTTCTGCTGTTGTGGAGTTGGGCTTCTCGCGGTCATTTGTCTCGCACAGGTCCTGCACGTGACAGGTGAGTTTTTCTTAAGGATGGTACCGGTATTCAAATGATGGGTGAATATAGTAAATTCTCTATGACTTACTACTCTGAATATTCGATAATATTTTAATGTTTTGATAAAAGAACGTTTGTTTTACTAAAGACAGGTAGCCTTCCCAATTGAATATTCAAGGTTAAATATGCCTAGCAATGTCTTCTTACAGGAGTTTTTATGCAATCATAATGATAGGGACGGATCAAAGAGAACAATGTATGCGCATATTTAGCTACACATCGGAGGATTCTTTTTCCACCCCGCCCCCTTCCAAATATTCCTCACCTAGAGTCTGACACCTGCGTCACATAATCAGAATACCTTCAGCATCATCACCACCTTGCTTCCAGCATGTTATCCCCACTCAACCTCTGCTATTAACCAATCACCTTCACTGCAGCCTGACCAAATACTCTGGTAGGAGAGAGAGTCGTGTCATACATGACTGTAACTGGTGATTTAAATGTAGTTAAATGTACGTTGTCCTAATGAAAGACAAATGCATGTAAATCATAAAATTATGCATGGTGAAAAAAAAAAAAAAAAGTCTTTGCCTTATTGTAAAGACAGACAGTTTAGGCCTATCCATTTCCTCCACGAGTATGGCTAGTGTGCAGCATCAAACAGACCTGTTGGGTGATTGATTTCCTAATCTTCAATGAAGGACGGGCTTCAACAGTAAAGCAACAGGTGATCAGGTTCAATCCTTCAAAGAGATGTGTGCGTGTGCGTGTGTGTGTGCGTGTGTTATGCTCAATATTCTCCACTGTCTAGATTCACTACACTCCATCCACTACATTCACTCATCTCTGCGGCTATCATCATGCTCTTTATGCCATAGAGTAATTAATAGACCAAATCTTTAGAGACACACTGAATAATCACAGATCAGGTGGCAAAAAACGACAGTGCAGTGCACTGTTTTACCATTCTATTGCTAATCATAGTACACCCATCATTCTAATAGTATGGTAGTGAGTGATGAACTGGTTTTGAAAGATGTTACGTTGATAGTCAATTCTGATTATTTAAGGCTTGGCCACTGCACCTGTGCCTTCAGTGCATCAGACTTATATGAACCCCAGATGTGAACCCCAAATATGCTGTTCCCTCCGCCTCCTCAGTGTGTCAGAGAGATGTGTCTGTGGAACAGAGGATCCTTCTCCCAGTATGGGTTGGAGTACTGTGTGCTGAGACGGAGCAGATCGCTGTTAGTGGTGTCGATGGAGGCGCCGTCTGTGACAGGGGCCCATTTGAATTTCATATTACCCAGGTTCCCCTTGACGCCTCCACATGAAAGCCTCTGTGTCGCCACTCTCAACCAAGTGCGGCGCTCTCATGAAACGAGTTGATTGGACGGTAAACATAAAACAAAGGGGCTCGTACCTGGCGGTCATGAAACACATTGGACAGAAAAAAATAAAATGGACAGCAAGAACAGAGTGCACGATGCAGAACGGTAACAGCCCCCCACCTGGCTGGCTCTGGGCAGATAGATCTCAGTGGGTGGTAGCGGCTATCTGTTTTTGTTTCCATAGGAGATGGTGTCGTGGTGGTCCCACTGTTGATGCTGTCCTTATATAGTGGTGCAAAGCTGAAGCCCAAATAAAGAGATTGGCTATCAAGGAGAGGGATACAGGACAGGATTTACACCGTAAAGAGATTTCAGCGCTGATATGAATGGCTTATGCGAGTGTTCTCATGAAAGATTACACAATCTCGTTCTCTGACCCCCCCTCTTGTCTGCTTACTCGAGCCTCTATGACAAGGTGTCCGAATATATCCCCACAAGTGTGTGATTCCCGTCAGAGTTATAGCCCCCAAAGTTCCAATGTTGTGTCCATTTAGGTAGTGTTTTGTCTTTTGACTAGTCTTCTGAACAGTCTCATTCATCTCAGTGCAATGAAATGCTCCAAAACCATAATCTTTTCTTCTAACAGAGACGGACTCGTCTGGGTCTCACCCCGGTGAAGTTGCTGGGCTGGTCCATTCCAGACGCAGGCTGCTGCAGGAGAGGACAGACAACCAGACCATGGATCAGCCTAGAGCAGGTGAGTCACTCTACCTCGCAGCCCCAAGCCTCTCACCTCCACCTGCCTGGGAGGCCCACTGCCCCCCCTCCCCCCACTAGACAAACACTGGCTTTATGTTCCATAACAGGTCCTCTGGTACCCATCTTAGATATATCTCAGAGAATAACAAATCATAAGCACCATCTTATCACACCATAGTCTCTCAGCAACGGTCACTGTGTGTTAGACGATTAAAGGTGCAGCATGTCGTTTTGCGTGTGCATTTTTACGTAAAATAGACATGTAAAAGGCCAGTATCGTACCATGACACCAAATTGTAGAAAACGCTTCGTATGGACCAATACAGCGCTCTCTGAATGTTCTTTATCATGTGATTTCATTCCTTGGCTACTGATTTATCATTGCCATTTAGCACTATTCTAAAGCTATTCTAAAGCTAAGTAAGGATTTGCTCAGAACCTTTAAAGTCCTCAAGACATACATGATGCTCTATTGACTGCAGATATACAGTATTTTTCCAAACCGTTCTAAGCCATTTAAGACACTTTGGGGGTCTTTGGTAGTCTCTGTGTGTCTCTGTAGATGTGATTAAGTGTGTGTTTATGTAGACGTATGTGTGTGTGTTTTGGATAGTTGGTTAGTCAGGGAGGGCTGTGTGCTGGTGAACCCTGCCTCTCCCCTGCGGGTGAACTGGAAAGGTCATGTGGGCCGAGCAGTGGTGGTTGTCAAGAATCTGTGCTCTGTAAACTGTGCGTCTTAAACTTGGCTGGCCGGCCGGGGGAAAGGTTCTGTCTGGAGTGGTTAGAGTAGCATGCCAGACGTGCGCAATGGAAGAATCAAGGAAATAGATAAACAGTAAGTAAACACAGTGGAGGACATTGGGGGGGACACAGCTATGGAGGAACTCCATGCAATGGTGCAGTGCAATGACTTCAACTGCTACAGGATACATCGTCAACTGCATTGGATGCCATTGCTTTGCAAATACCTCTAGCACAACCTTTATTTGTTGCGTATTTGTCTCATATTCTCTTAGTGGAGAACCAGAACGTTAATGTAACATACAGTGGAGCTGTATCAGTATACCAAAGGTATGGCCCCTCTGTGTTTCGCCATCTAAACCAGTCGTTGCAGATAGACCTCCCTCAACATCTTTGACAAGGACAAACATACTGTATGTAGATGGGGTCATACACCGATCTAGCAGCGAAACAAAAGGCTGGTCGAACTGTGGTCAGGTACTGGAAGATAAGCCGATCAGTGAGGCTGCACTGCACACAATATGATCTCAGGCTACTTCTCTTTATCTGCATGTAAGCTTACTGCTTACTGTAAATGCTTATCATTACATAATCCATAGTGTGATCAAATGACCTACTCAGACCTCGAGGAATACCATCTTGGGGATAGAGCAAGAATGGTTTAAATAACCTCTACCCCCTATTACCCTATTTCTCTGTCTCTGTCTCTGTCTCTGTCTCTCTCTCTCTGTCTCTCTCTCTCTCTCTCTGTCTCTCTCTCTCTCTCTGTCTCTCTCTCTCTCTCTCCCTCCATCCCTCCACTGCTTAACAAGACAGCGTCTGCCTTCAGTCGACAACCCTTTGAGGCCAGTGTTGCTAAGCAACTGAATGCTAAATTTTGAAACCCAGATAATTCTGTCTTTCAAGCATTCAAAGTGCCGAACAACCACACAGAGTGGAAAGAGCTAAAAATAGACCAGGGGGAACAAAAATGATAAGCCAACGCATTTTCATAAGTGTCAATAATGATTGCTCATATGTTTTTTATGCATTCATTTTTGTTTATTTTGGCAAACACTCAGGTTGAATTAAATAGATGATTTTTCCATGGATATTTTAGTGGTTCAGGGAGAATACTGAAAAAAAAAAGCTGGCAGACACTCTAACGATATTTCCTTTCAACGGTCCCTGAGTTTTGTCAGGGGACTCATTTATTATGCCTGTCAAATAAAGCAAATGGCCATTCGTTTGGCCATTATACATGGGAGTACAGTAGTTGTCTTTTGTCTGTGGGAATTGGGTGTAATATTCTTAGCTCTCAATCACTCCCATCCCATCTCTCTGGAAGCCAAGTTCTCTTTCTGTTCACATTGTTGACAAGTGATGACAGGGGTTACAGGTTAAAGGCTAGAAGTCAGGCTCATAATAGTACGTTGACAGAGGACTGTGTGTGGTTTCATATAATAAAACACTATTCTATAACTACATGCTGCTTGCAACTCTGTCTTCATTTTGGTAGTATTTGTTGTTGCTCGATGACTGTTTTATAGAGTGGTTTCCCCTCCCACCAAAATGACATTGAGACATTGAGATTGTGTAATCTTGGATGGTGTCATGTGACATGTTTAAAGAGGTGGAGTCATCTGTCGTGAGGGAGGGAAGCTTATTGATTTTCCTCCCACTGCAGGTCTCCCAAGGTTTTCTAAAACCATTTGATCCAGTTTTTTTGTTTGATGCAAGGTGTTTATTCTGTTATTTTATGAGTGGAATGGCTGGACTGTATTAGGTTTATTTATGTATGTCGTAGTCTTCTCTGCCTAACAATAAACACATCATAGGAATATTTTGCACATTATTTAATTTCCACCACATGGGTGAAATACATTTTTGATTCCTCATTAAAGATGCAAGGATGCTGCAGTGTTCTCAGTCCATGTAGCGGAGCTGTTTCTGTTGGTGTGTGAGACTGCTTTACTCTGTGTTTCACTCAATACCATAGCATGACTCCAAGAAACCCTGTAGACTTTTCAATCAATAACATCTCGCTCTCCTTTCCCCTGCCTGTCATTCGGTCCCACTCTGAGGTCCCTTGTAGAGTGACTCAAATGGATAGCAGCTCACAGCTTTAGTGGTTTCATTTAGTGGGGGTTTCACTTTTAATCAGGATTGATATGGCATTAAACACACACACACACACACACACACACACACACACACACACACACACACACACACACAGGCACACACACACGCACATACACGCACGCACACACACACACACACACACAAACACACACACACACACACACACACACACACACACACATACACACACACACACAGATTACACAACAAGGCACAAGCACATTTTGAGCCCTTCTCTAGATACTTGATTGGATCAGCTGTGAAAATTGATAAGATCAACCCTCAGACAGGCAAAGTGAGAATAAAGGAGGAGAGCTACTGAGAGAGAGAGAGAAATCCTGCATCCCTCTCCAATGGGAGGTAGACACAGAGCCGGGATGTGCTGCAACAGAGAGATGTGTCTGGGTGGGAAAGCCTGTGATGCCAGAGGAGCAACACGTGAACCATGCAGCCCCCCACGCCTCCCTAAGGCCACAGAGGGTGGAGTCACTCATGAGCCAGGCTGACGTGAACACTCAGTCCTCGGGGCTCTCGCTGGATCTGTAA
The DNA here is from genome assembly GCF_951799395.1 of Argentina silus. Taxonomy (NCBI): domain Eukaryota; kingdom Metazoa; phylum Chordata; class Actinopteri; order Argentiniformes; family Argentinidae; genus Argentina; species Argentina silus. Next base: position 22,274,474 of record NC_139656.1, on the reverse strand, counting down.
TCAAAATAGTGTCAACTGAATGAGAGCTGATTAAACATCCTGAGCCCAGTGTTGGAATCCCAGTGCAGAAATGTAAAATCATTTCAAAGCAGTCCCATCCTGCATGCAATGACAAATGTCTGGTAAGGGGAAACAGAGGATGGGCATCTTTATAAAGACAATTCCAGGCCAACACCCGCTTGTATGCGCTCTCTCTCTGTTTCTCTCTCTCTCTCTCTCTCCTGCTTTCTCTCAGTCAGTTCTCTCCTGAGGATTGGCAAGGGAAAATGAATATTTTTAGAAATTTCGCTCTGGTGCTGCTGCTGCTTGTCATTTCTCTTTTTTCATATTTCATAAGCCAAGACCATGGGAAACACGCTTTCCCCCCTCCCCCTTTCTCACTATTCACGCAGACGCCATTGGCTTCCCACTGCCGCCCGTCAACAAACCGCTGCCCCCAGGGAGAGGGTCGCCATGGCAACTGCTTTCACCGAAGCAACTCGTCAAAACGTTCATCTGAGCCGCGTGTTGCAGCAGTGGATTTACATAGACAGTTTCAACTGGGGCTTTTGTTTTATGGGCTAGACGTCCTAGGGACCTGGGGAAAGGTTCCAGATCTGGGTCTGAAAGCAGAGAGCTACAGTATAGGATAATGAATAGAGAGAATAATACCACAACAAGAGCACAGATGTCCTCAGACTGCTCTGATAAGATTCAGATGTGTATCCACCTTCTTTAGTGAAGATTCAGCCTCACTCTTTGTTATGATAATCTGACAGAAAGTTTACATGCTAAGCTGGGATGGTTTAGTGTACAAGTCCTGCTCCAGTGCAACAGCTGGCCAGAAAAGAAAATAAGCTCCTCAGTTCTCTGTAAGGCCGGAACATTTGGACAACAAGAGACAGGGACCCACTGTCAGCCACACCAACCCTGAGTCAGGAGAGCTACACTACTATGTACTCTAAGGCATCCATGTACACACACACACATACACATACACACACACAAACACATATACATATACATATACACACACACACACACACACACACACACACACACACACACACACACACACACACACACACACACACACACACACACACACACACTCACACATGCAGTCCAAGCCATCCACACACACACACACACACACACACACACACACACACACACACACACACGCACACAGCAGAAGAACAAACATGGCCATACACACTGTCATACTCCATGCCTTTAGACCAACCATATGGCATATTCTCCTCTCCTCCGTTCACACTACAGATGCAAGGATCAAAATCTATTATCCCTGATCACATGAGAGGCGTGCTCTTAATCCACAAGGAGAGGGTTCAGAATGGCGTGATGTCACAGACACATACTTACAGCGCAGCTGCAGCACATGTCACGCAGTGTGCATTCTCATGTATCAAATATCTACTGTAGCAAAGAAAACAAATGTATCTAGCATGAGTCATAGAGCCTGTATGTTGTGTAGCAGGTGTGTATTGTGGAGCTTGTGTGTCGTGCAGCGTGCATTGTGTGACCGTGATACTCAGAGCCGCTTGTACACTCAGAGCTGCCGCAGAGCTATTTATAGGTTCAGTTCTCCCCAGTCGTTAAAGTTCATTTTCCCTTTGCGTTTGAGTGCTGATTTGGAGCTGCTCTCTGCTCTCCAGGCTGTCTCATCACGCCAGGGGAACAGAGGGGAATCTCTCCTCTCATTAACACACTCATTCACACCTGAGGAGGGACAGGAAGCAGCTGGTACGTACTGTTAGCGTACACCTCCCCTTCAGAGCTGTGCTCCTCCAGACACGGCCCAGGGGGGGCCAGGCATCTGGGAGCCGGTACAGGTGTCCAGCTGCTCGCAAGGGGTAAATTCAATCAAAGATTGTAGATGAAGCTGTGGCATTTTAATGTGACATGTGTTAGAGTCTGACGCAGAGCCTGACACGCAGAGTCTGACGCAGAGCCTGATAGAAAACCATTAAATGTGTCATCTTTCCTTTTGTTTTATTCCTTTGTATATCCTTCTGAAAGAACAGAGAGAATGACTTGAAAGTGCAGTGTGATAGATTTGATAATGATTAGTATAAAACATGAGCACACGTTCTAATATTTATTATACTGCACTTTGAAGTCATTGTCTATTTATTGTCTCTGTGTGCATGGTTGTCGGATTTGTCTGAAATCTGAAGTGCCGCTGTATCCCTAAAAGGAATTGTTCTCAGGAGATAAATAAAATAGTTTGAATTAAATTTAATTTAATTGAAAGGAGTGGATCTGAGAAAGAAATATGGCAGAATCCTTGTGTGTTCTTCCAGAAAGTCTATTGTGGCATATTGCTCTCCCTGGATCAGGGTAGATGAGATAAAACAGTGGGAGGACAGCCTGGCCATAAGGAATGTTTCCACGTAGCATCTCTGTGCTTCATGCTCACTGATTCACTCCACTGGGATCGACTAAATTAGTTCCATGTAGGTTGATTTTTTTTCATGTATTCTCCTCCACATGTGCTTGTGTCAAATGTGGCGATTTGATCTTGATCTTGAGCATGACTCCCATTCAGTCAGATTAGTACAAGACTCTTGTTTCTTCCCCTCTATCCTTCTGTTACCATCCTTTTCCACATTCATGGTATCTCTTTAAAGACATATAAACACTGTCTGTTATATCTCCCACCCCCAGCCGTCCATGAGTTTCCAACAGACATCTTTACCAAGGATGAACTAAGAGGGGGAGCAGTGCTGCTACACGTGCTATGTGTGAGTACAGCTATCACACCCTCCACACAGAGACACTGCTTTATTCAATGATGCTGCAGTGTTGCGGCCACATCCTTACAAAACCATTTGTATAAAACATTGAACATAAAACAAATTAAACATTATTAATATGACATAAAACACTCTTATCTGTTAACCACACACCCAGTTAAAGGGGCACTTCACCCATGTTTAACATTACATTCATGTATGTGAAAACGGCGATTTTCTACAGTGCGTAGTCAAAAAGATAAGACAAAAGGTCCTAAGGAAATTACCCACTATGATCTTCAAAACTACAGCCACGAACACACTCCCACTGGCTGGAAACGGATTGTACTGTAGTTTCTGAAATAACTGAATGATTTTTTTTTACCCCAGTGTCATCATCATAAGGGGTAATTTCCCTAGGACCTTTTCTCATATCTCTTTAACTACAGAACGTAGAAAATCCCAGTTTTCACATATGTAGGCATTGGGATGATGCTGTGTATACCTGCCCATGTCATATCTATACTCACAGAATGATCTCTTCACACCGTGGAGTGCCTTTTAACTGATTGTATCTCTGTCTCTATTTCTATCTCTGCCTCTGCCTCCTAGGCTATCTACATGTTCTACGCTCTTGCTATTGTCTGTGACGACTACTTTGTCCCTTCCCTTGAGAAAATATCTGAGGTGAGAAAAACACCAATTAACTTTAGATACAAGAAGAGAGATGAATTATTATGCTGCTTGGTATCCCTCCCGATGTGTTTTTCTTTTACCTAAAGGCTGAGCAAGCTCTCTATTAACCTTGTACTTTATGTAAACATTATGCATGCCTTCAAGATATGGTGGTTACTTGACTCATTTTTCATCCTCTTAATTCTCTCCCTGTCTCTCTCTCTCTCCGTCTCCAGAACCTGCAGCTCAGTGAGGATGTGGCGGGGGCCACCTTCATGGCTGCAGGGAGCTCAGCACCAGAGCTCTTCACCTCTCTCATTGGTCAGCATAACTGGGAATTTGATCTCATACTGTATCTAACAGGGGAGGCTGGTGGAGGTAGAAATCGGGGGACTGGCTCATTGTAATGGAACGGAATGAGGAATGGTAGCAAGCATGCATTACAATGAGCCCGTCCTCCGATTTCTACCTCCACCAGCCTCCCCTGGTATCTATGTCACTGTGTACTGTATCTCAGTTCATTGACTGGTCAATATACTGTACTACTGTATATCTCCTCCTCTGTCATGTGTCAGTGTTGGAACTTACCTGGTATTGCTTGGCGATTCTTATTGGATTAAAGCTTCAGCCTATCCTCATGCTTCTTGTTGGTGCACAAGGTCATGTAATGCCCCAGATATCCATCAGATGTCAGCAGAGTCTACAATGTTCGAACACATTTGGATAATAATTGGTTTCATCCTCTAATATGACAGTGTCTCATGCACCCCCACCTTCCCCCTCCTCTTTCTCAGGTGTGTTCATCACTAAGGGAGACGTGGGGGTTGGTACCATTGTGGGCTCAGCGGTCTTCAACATCTTGGTCATCATTGGTGTGTGTGGGATCTTTGCTGGCCAGGTACAGAACTCTCAAATATAACTCTGGCCCACACATAGTTCTTTTGTGGGGTATTATTCAGTGAGCACAATGACAACCTCTCTATGCTGCTGTGTTGATTGACTGTCAGTAATGTGTGTGTGTGTGTGTGTGTGCGTGCGTGCGTGCGTGGGTGCCTGCGTGCGCGTGTGCGTGTGTGTGTGTGTGTGTGTCTCTGTCTCTGTCTCCTACAGACGGTGGTTCTGACATGGTGGTCTCTGTTCAGGGACTCTCTCTACTACATCTTCTCTGTCCTGGCTCTCATCCTGGTGAGACCATCCACGCTCTCTACCACTTTCACATACAACCAATCAAATGCATTTGCTAACTCGTGTTCTCCATTTATAGTGCTGTACAGTGAAATCATGGCTTAGAATGTACTGGAGCTGTCACTCATTAAATGTGTGACTCATGTGTGAGAACTCTCTCTCTATATAGGTGATCTATGATGCCAAAGTTGTTTGGTGAGTCTAATTGTTCACGCTATTTGTGTGAGAATGCAAAAAGCACAGCACTGACTGTGAAATAGCAGATTATTAGTGTTGGGTGTTATTTGATCTGTCTGCTTCTGTCATTGCAGGTGGGAGTCCCTGCTCCTGATCTCCATGTATGGGGTCTATATTCTTATCATGAAGTGAGTATGCGGAACCCACATCACCAGTCTGTAACCTGTCACACAACAGTCCTGTTTCATAAAGCAGCTAAATACCATCAAGAGTCAAGAGTTTCTATTCGTCACATTTACAAAAACATGACATTTGTGTCTGCTTGGTGAAAAACATATAAAAACACACATTTAAAAAAACATAGAAAATGTCAGGTTCACAGAAATATAACAATCCAACAATCAGACATCTATGTGTGTATTGGCATATAAAAAATGGTTGTGTGGCTGTAGGTTCAACTCCCAGCTGTTGGGGTTTGTGGAGCGTCGGTTTGTGGGTCCGGGGACTTGCCTGGGCAGTGATGGACACAGAGATGAGGAGATGGTCGAGGACGGACCCAACTGCAACACCTCCATGGTGTTGCTCAGGAAAGGTCTGGAGAGTGTGTCTGTCACTGTCTCTCTGTCAATGTCTGTGTGTCTCACCTCAATCAATCAATCAATCAATAATTTAATCAATCAATCAATCAATCAATCAATCAATCAATCAGACTTTACTTCTACTTTCACATTTCATACACAAAAGGTAATACAGTGCACTTTACGGGAAAAACAAATCAAAAACAAACAGGATAATGAAACCACAGTGAGATAACCAGAGGTCTTGACTGCATGAGATAGAAACTGTCAGACTGTCTGTCAATGATTGGTCTGTCAATGATGTGTGTGTGTGTGTGTGTGTATTGTGTTGCCGTTTCTGTCATTGTGTCAGTACAATAACTCTAAACCGCTGTTGCCATGACTACCCTCACCCTGCAGGCCAACCCCAAGGACAGGAGTCTCCTCCAGTGGTGATGGTGGACGAACTCCTCATCCTCAACCCCCACCAGCTGTCCTTCTCCGAGGCCGGCCTGCGCATCATGATCACCCCCCACTTCTCCCCCCGCACCAGGCTCAGCATGGCAGGACGCGTGGTCATCAGTGAGGTACCAGACTTAGATATCAGAGGAGCAATGTGCCACTGTAATCAACTGTGCTGCAGAGCAAAGGGACCAAAAAAGGGAGTTCTTATTCTGTTCTGTTTCTCTCTTTTCCCCTCATCCACCCACAGAGACAGAGGTTGATCAGGAGTCCCAGGAGCCAGCTGGATGGGGAGGCCAGCCCAGGCTCAGGGGCAGGGATAGGGGGCTCTGCTCTGAAAGGAGTGGGCTCTGGAGGTCTGGAGAACGGGGGCAGTGTGGAGAGGCAGACCCCCGAGGGGGCCAGTGTGGGCGATGGGGAGAAGCCAGGGACGGAAGGGTGTCGGTCTGAGGAAGAGGATGATTATGACGATGGGCTGTTCAGGCCTCTGCACATGCCAGGTGAGGATGACCGTGATGTTGGTTTAAGTGTGTGCACTTGTAAGACTGTGTTATTACATGTGCTCAAGTTGGTCACGCAGTACTATTGTCTGTCCCATTACAGTTGTATGTGCCTGAGACTGTGTGTTCCTGAGTGTGTGTTCCTGGTGTGTTCCTGAGTGTGTGTCCTGGTGTGTTCCTGAGTGTGTGTTCCTGGTCTGTTCCTAACTGTGTGCTCCTGGTGTGTCCCTGAGTGTGTGTCCTGGTATGTTCCTGACTGTGTGTTCCTGGTGTGTTCCTGAGTGTGTGTGTCCTGGTGTGTGACTGACTGTGTGTTCCTGGTGTGTGACTGATTGTGCTCTTGCTCCGTGCCAGGTGGTTGCTGTGCCAAGGTGAGGTGGCTGGTCTCATGGCCCCTGGGCCTGCTGCTGTACTGCACCGTGCCTAACTGTGTGCGCCCGCGATGGCACAGATGGTTCATGGTCACCTTCCTGGGCTCCACACTGTGGATAGCTATCTTCTCCTACCTCATGGTGTGGATGGTAAGAACCCGCAGCATAACTCATAAGCTGAGAGAAACTCTCAACTGTACATATATAACGGCAGGGCTTTGGAAATGTCTGCCTCAAGGAGCCATAGAATGGGTGTGAATGAGGGTTGGAGGGGTCTCTTGTGTGTTTAACTCATTTAGTGCCCGGTGAATCAAGTCGCCCAAATTGTCAATATTCTAGAGTGCCAAGGGTGACAAGGGTGACCACCATAAATGCGTAAATGATTATGCTTCATTTTGTAGCCAATCAAAGTATTGTTGCTAGGTAAATACCACATAAAACACTTGGCACTCTAGGTGGTGAATGTTCCAGAATTCTTGGCAGTTGGTGACATAACACAGCTGTGTCTGCCCACCACTAGGTCACCATCATCAGCTACACACTAGACATCCCAGACTACATCATGGGCATAACCTTCCTGGCTGCGGGCACCAGCGTGCCAGATTGCATGGCCAGCCTCATCGTGGCTCGGCAAGGTACTGTACCTATCATCCTCCCTCTAAACCGTCTCTCTCTTTCCCCATCCTTAGATTTATCCAGCCTCGACATGTCCATATATCTATTTACCCTCCATTCTGGTATTTTGCCCTTGTGTAAACGAGTGTAGACAGGTGTGTATATTGTGTCCACATGTCATGTGTATGATTCCATCTCTCTTAACCTCTCCCTCTCTCTCTTTACTCTCTAGTTTCAAGTTTCAAGTTTACTTCGTTTTAAAATGCATCACCAGGGTCTCAACAAAGTATACATCATATAAAAACAAAACACAATAAGAAAACACATTACATAACCGGAAATCGTATGCAGATCTAAACAGGTGGGTCTTGCGGTTCAATTTAAAAGAGGTAACAGACTCCCTAACAAGGACAAGCTATTCCACAGAAGTGGTGTTCGATAAGACAAGGCCCTGTCTCCAGCTGTTTTCTTTTTGATGCGGGGGATGACAAGCAATTTTACACTTTGGATCTGAGACTTTAGATCTGAGGCTGCGAGTGGGTTGGTAGGAGTTGATGAGACCTGCTAAATACTCAGCCGCAAGCCCATTTAGGGCTTTATATGTTAAAAGCAAGAGCTTGAAGTCAGTGCGCTGCTTTACTGTTGCCAGCCGATGCAATGGCGGGTGATATGATCACATTTTCACATTCCCTCCTCTCCCTCTCTCCTTCTCCTCAGGTATGGGGGACATGGCGGTGTCTAACTCCATTGGCAGTAACATCTTTGACATCCTGCTGGGCCTGGGGTTCCCCTGGGCTCTGCGCACCCTGGTGGTGGAACACGGTTCATCGGTGAGCACTCTCTCATTTGAACCATCCCTCTCTCTTTAGAACCATCCCTCTCTCTGCAGTCCCCATAGGGGGCACAAAGGCAGATATTTCCTGTTTTAACATTTTTCTGATGTTAAATTAATTACTGAATTTAAATTTTTAAGCACATTAGTTATAAAAAGATCTGTCAGCGGTATTTTGCAGAGGGGGCACACTGACTGGACCAGCCCCTCCCCCCCCATTCTTCTTAGTAAGTGGTTGCTTCCAAGTTGCACAGGGAGGCCTAGGCAGGACGCTAGATCTACTGTAGTGTGTGCAGTATCGTCAGATACGGAGGAGGAGAGAGTGTAGAGAGACTTTGAATTTGATTTGAGCTGCCGGTGGGCAGGAGGTATGTTTGTAAATGAATTTCATCAAGCTTTGTAGCCTATTGATTCCCTCTTGATGATGAATACAGTTGTTCTTAATCGCCCACACCGTTTGTATGAACCTGGAGTTCACATGCCCACCACAATAACATACATGAGCACAACAGTAATATTATTAGCAAAACAGTTAGTTATTTCTCATTCCTTTCACACAAAATGCTAATGTTAAGCACCTCAAAAATAGAGTCCTGGTCTTCAATATCGTTTATCATACCTCTCTCTTAGCTCTTCCTCTCTCTTCCTCTTCCTCTTCCTCTCTCTCTCTGTCTATACTATGCTATACACTGTATATATCCCTCTTATCCAAACCTCATCTATGTCCGTCTGAGCTGAGAGTATTCTGTTGCAGCTATCACTCATGAAAGTGCGTGTAGCCGAGCATCAAAGTGGTGATATCATTGTGTACTGTACAACTATAATAATATATAGTCTTATTCCTAAAAATGAAAATGTGCTCTGATTGGTGCGCCCATCTGTTTTGACTTCTATCACACCTTCTATTCCTCACAGGTCAGCATCAATAACAAGGGCCTGGTGTACTCTGTTGTCCTGCTGCTGGCCTCGGTCTTCCTCACAGTAAGACTCTTATCTGGTCTGCAGTCTGATTCTCTGCCCACATTCACTCCTCCTCCTCATGGATTCAGTTGGGGAGTACTGGTATACAGTATGATAAGAACTATGTTGGGAACTCCCTTCAGCCTACCCTTAATCCAATCCAATGCGAGTGAATGGGTGCACACCTCTGGGAGAAGGGAGTAGAATTGGACCACAGCCATGGTGTGCCTACTGTGTGTGTGTGTGTGTGTGTGTGTGTGTGTGTGTGTGTGTGTGTGTGTGTGTGTGTATGTGTATGTGTGTGTCACTAGACATCTGGTTCTGAGCATCATTCATGCATCATCACAGGCCTTACCGTACACGTACACACGCAAGATTACTTTTATTGGTATTGCACTTTATACAATATGTTACACACCACAAACAGGATAAAGGATAAAGGTGTGGGTACATAAAGCAATATAACCAAGCTCTCTGTCTCCCTCTGTACCTGTCCCTCTTAACATATCACACCATCTTTTCCATTTCCGCTCGCCACTCTCCATCTGCTCATCCCCATTTAATTCTTCAACCTCTCCCCCCCTTTTCTCCTTTCGTTCCAGGTGATGAGTGTACATCTGAACCACTGGAAGCTAGATCGCCGGCTGGGCCTGGGTCTCTTGTTCCTCTATGCCATCTTCCTGCTCTGCTCCATCTTCTTTGGGCAGATGTGAGGCCTTTGGGTCAAAGGTTAACCCTGATTCGCCTTCCTGTCAGATGCCACGTCGAGGAATTGTCTCCCTGAGAGCCTCACTCCGAAAAGCCAAAAAAAGTGCTCAAGTTAAGGTGTACCACCAACAGGATATGTCCGGGTGACATTACACACACACACACACACACACACACACACACACACACACACACACACACACACACACACACACACACACTCACCTGCATGCGCACACACACACACACACACACACACACACAACCTATAATCTTTTCATCAGTAGCACAAACCTCTCTCATCTGTACAGTGCAGTGTTTGAAACAGCAACACATATGAATCACCATGAAGTAATAATACATTAGATTAGTCATCGTTTCTTGACCTTATGTTTAAAACACCCCTGTTTGTTTTGAATGTATGCCCTAGCTGAAGTTACTTTGTTGTGTGGTGATATGTACATGTGTGAAAATGTGTAGCAGTGCTGGAAACAGTTGAGAAGAACTGTGGTACAGTCAGTAGTAGCAACTTATCATAGGACAAAGGGGCACCATCAAAGTGTCAGGATAGACTACATAATAACAGAGAAAATATTAATATGAGATGCAGATTATTATGTAAGTGACTATATTTTGTATGTGACTGACTGAATTCCATAAATGAGGATTTATGAATTATTTTTTGCCTCACTGCTTTTGAGCAAGTATTGTTACAGACAACTTCAATAGACTAACGTAAAATCTAATATTTTTAGCATTTTTAGAGGTGTTATTACTATTGAATATGTTTATATGAGTGTCACAACCTTTGATAACATGCGTACGGGTCTGTTGTTATAGTTCACTACGTTTAGGTACGATCAATGTTTGTAAAGATCTTTCTGTACATTTGAGTTTTTCAGTATTACTGTACAACTATTATTGAGTCTATATGACAATACTTTTTACTGTTTCTAAATGTTTACTAAATATTTTACATAGTTTTACAAAATATGAATGTCAGACAGAAACTAGATTTGTGATGTTTTTGATATTTATAAAAACTAAATAACATGTACTTCCCATGATATGAATATCATACACTGTAACTTAAAGATATGTATATTTTTGTTGTTTATGAATCTGATCACTTTAATGTCTCTTCTGTCACTTTCTAAGCCACTACCAGGTTGTCTAACCCATATAGCACTAAACACCTTGACTTATAAAATGTATTTATTATTTCTTTGAGATTTTATTTCTGTCAAGTGTTTGTGGTTACAACAAGCAATGGGTTTCCCTGCAAAAAATGTGTATCATACTTGGATAGTTATATGTATTTATTTACAGAATGATAAAGTCATACCACTTCTTGACCACAAAAGTAATTTATGTTAGATATAATAATATGAAATTATTGATATCAATTCCACTGATCAAATGACTCAAACTTTTTGCCAAATGAAAGGACTGCAGAATTATCTTGTTTTAAATTAGAGCCTCTTGTTATTTCTGCTCTATGCTTTCAGTGACTCCCTTCTAACAACATTTATAACATTTCAAATGAAGCTCAGTGCTATACTGTAATAAGAGTCCAGACTGTTGAGTGTTGCACAGAGCGTTTTTTGGTGCTGCTAAGTATCCCAGGCGTAGTTAGCTGTCACATGGCTGGTCAGCCATCTGCTTTAAGCACCTGTATTAAGGTGAGACAGAAAGACCACCAAGGAGTCCCAAACTCCCAGTCACTCATAAATCCTGCCTCTGTTAACAGAGCAGGTCACAGCACCAAATAAAACCAAGATTTAGACCTGACATGAAACAGCCGTGCTTGACGTGTGTTCTTCCTCAGTGTTTTATTCTCTTAGGGTTGGAATGGACAGATATTTTAGAGCTGAGATTTGTTTCTATAGAGATGATTTCTGATTATAGAGAACTTTTTGTATGTTGTTGAGTGCAATAAATAAAATCAGTGCAATAACAATCCATTTCTCTCTCCTTGCTAAGTTCTTTTAGGCAGAGTGCTGCTGTTTAGATCTAAGGAGTGAGGGGTGGGACAGGACAGGTGGACCAGTTCCAGTGTCTTTCCCTCATCAAAGGGATTGTATAGTCCACAAGACCCATCAGAGAGAACTGAGTGCCAACTCAATGAGCCACTAATAATCACACAGTGAGATGCTACACAGACACTCAATCCTTCCTTCTCTCTCCCCCTCTCTCCCTGGTTCTTTTCCAGAACTGCATAGCTGCTTCTCTAACAGAACCACAAGCAGAGTATGTCTCTCTTCCTCTCTCCTTCTCTCTGCTCTCCCACTAGGTCTCTCTTTCGCTGACTCCAGACCTGTCGTTTACTCATTAACCCCTCAGGAGTTGCAGTCAGCCTGTTAGCCTCTCAAAGCAAACACATCCCTCTGATAAGAGCCCAGAGAGAGGCTCATCCTGGCCTACCATATGCTACACACACAGCCACAGACTTACATACTGTGCACACATTCACACACTCACACTTACACATGGGCAGGCACGCGCACGCACGCACGCACGCACACACGTACGCATGATTATTTCATGACTGAAACCTCAGATTTATTTAGCTTAATTTGGGCCCACGGATGAGTGGCTGTGGGTAGACAAAGGAAATTGAAAATAACAAGTTAATTAAATTCTCCCTGTTATTAAAAAAGACTGTTTTACACCATGTCATGTGTAATATGGCATCATCCAATTTGTGGCAATTTTCTAAATTACTGTGTACAGTACTACTGTGCAAATATTTCACAGAGGCATTTCATATAATTATACAATCCAACAACAAGGAAGAAGGAAATGAGAATTAAACAACAGGGGGTGTATGATACATATTCAATTCAAGGAAAATATCTCACATTACTGAAATATCAATTATATGAAATATCATTTATATATTGTCTGTAGACTAATTTGTTTATATATATTTCCAGCTGCAGTAAATGAACTGCATTCATTTACTTAGAGATAGTAAAAGAGTAAATTATACCCAGTTGCACTTAGTGTGTGTAAGCAAGAAGACCCACAATATAAAGAACCATTCAGGTAAAAACATCCCATATTCCACTTTCTCCTTTCCAAATCTAAAAGGAAAATCATTACAATCAATAAAACGTGATCATGGCACAATAGAGACTAATCTCTCTCTTTCTGTCTCTCTCTCTCTCTCTCTCTCTCTCTCTCTCACACACACACACACACACACACACACCCAGGCTCCAAACAGTAGCATAAGTCATTCCATCTTCTTTGTCATAAGTATCCTGTGTCTCAGTTGTAGCACTGTAATATAACAGCCTATCCAAGCACACTTTAAGTCAGCATTGTTGCCCTCAACAGTAGGCAATGTTTGAATAATGATATATGGTTTAGATATGAAGTCCTGAAAGAAAAATAAATTACTTTTTGATCCCACACTTTAATTAACGCCTATATTGACAAGTGACTTGTGTTTATCTACATCTGTTCAATTAGACGAGTAGCGCAGGAAATAAGTTGAAGGGAATTCGGGGGGTGGCAACTCAATGCAGCTTCTTGAGTTTGTACAGTAGCCTCCCTGACACATTATTTACACGTGTTATGGCAAGAGCCTCTGGTTTCATTTGTTTCTGTCATCCCTTTTTTCTCTATGAGTACACGCCATGTCCCCTCCTTAGACAGGGCCAGGCCATATGAGGAGCAATAATTCATATGCATAATAAAAATCCCCACAAGAAGCAAGACCTGCGGACACTAATTTTGACCAAAAGAGACAACGGCGGCAATGTAGTTTCTCTCAACAGATAAACCATGGACACAATAACTTGACTTATACGGCCGCTTATATGTGATGATGGGGAAACCAGTTGTTTTATGGACATCATCAGAGTTGGTAAGTGTTAATGTTAAACAGTTGTTCAATTGTCAAGCATGGTTGGTCGTAATTATACAAACAGTTGCCGCTGATACGTGTCCTGAAACACAGTTTATTTTAGGATAATGATGAGGGATGAATTAGCGCGTACAGTTGAGCGGCAGATTTCTCACTAGGGATATTTTAGCGTACACAGGTGATGCAAAGCCTGCAATTTATATTTTACTCACTTCCAAAAAGTGGCTAGTCAAAATTATGTCATGGACTGGTAAACTAGTCTTAATATATTATATATAAACTAAATCTTAATTTCAATGTACTTTACCATCAGGAACAAGTGACAAATTCTTTCTTAGAATCTGCTCCTCTGCTCTAAAGCAGCAAACCCATCAAGTGTTATGAAAAAGAAACTTATCTTAGTTGCTGCATGTCACCTAGCGTGTGAGAGTCAACAAAAAGGCAGGACATCAAACACAGTGGGTAAACGAAGGGGTTTATATACTTAATGAGTTTCTCAGAATTGGCCTTACTGGAGATGATAATGTCACAGGCTGAGATTACTGTTATTATACTGTACCAGTGGACCATTTAACCAGTTTAACAATCACTAAATTATCTTAAATAATTATGAATGAAACTATATGACCTACAAAGCCATGGTTACTATCTTTCCCCAAATCATGCCTGTTCATCTGTTCACTTGTTCTGCAGTTGGTCCTGAGATGAATACTCAACACTGGAAGATCACAGATGTCAACTTTGCTTTAATTTCCTTTTGTGAAGAATGACTTTTGCCCCAGCACTTCCCTCAGTCTTGTTCTATGGAAGATGAACCACTCCTGTGTCTCCCCAATTACCAATCTGACAACAGATCCACTGGGGGGCCATGAGATATGGGAGGTGTTGGTGATTGTGCTCATCACAGGACCTCTGTCTCTGGTCACTGTCATTGGCAATCTACTGGTTCTGATCTCTTTCCGGGTGAACAGCCAACTGCGCACCGTCAGCAACTACTTTCTTTTGAGCCTGGCAGTGGCTGACCTGATCCTGGGGGCCATCTCTATGAACCTCTATGCTGTCAACATCATCATGGGCCGCTGGGCCCTGGGGGACCTGGCCTGTGACATCTGGCTGGCTGTGGACTATGTGGCCAGCAATGCATCTGTTATGAACCTGCTGGTCATCAGCTTTGACCGCTTCTACTCTGTCACGCGTCCCCTCACCTACCGGGCTAAGAGAACCACCCGTCGGGCGGCTGCAGTCATTGGCCTGGCCTGGGCTGTGTCCTTTATACTATGGGGTCCTGCCATCCTGTTCTGGCCATACGTGGTGGGCAGGGCCTCAGAGTCTGAGGGTGTCTGCTCTATCCCATTCCTGACTATACCTGCCCTCACATTCGGTACTGCCATAGCTGCCTTCTACCTCCCCGTCACAATCATGGTCATCCTGTACTGGAAGATCTACTGGGAGATCGAGAAACGTGCCAAGGATCTAGAGGGCCTGCTGGGGTCTGTGAGCAGTGGAGGGGCATCCCAGGGGTCTGGAGGACCGCCAGTCTACTCTAGCAGCACCAAGAGTAGTGTCAGCAGGGATCAGAGCAGTGACGGATCACAGAGCTGCTTCCCTGTAAGAGAGAAGGAGCCTAAACTGAGCAGAGGGAGGAGAACAGCAACACTCTCATTGTCATCCACCAGGGGGAGCTACAAGGAGGGCTGCAGGAACAGCAGCTGGAAAATGGATGAGGAGGAGGCTACAGTCTCTGTCTCCTCAGAGGAGGAAGTGACGGAACAGATGCAGCAGGAGGCCAGCACTATGGTAAGCCCCACATCCATGATCCGACTTAAAGACATCCCAGAAAGGGACTCAGTAGGAGCCCACAAAGCACATACTTCCAGGGTAGAGGACTGTGCAGCTAGCCCAAAAGGCAGGCAGTCCTCCCAAAGGGGCTCCACGTCTTCTGACTCCAGGCGCCACAAGCAGCCCAAATCCAAGCGGAGGAGGAACATGATCATCAGAGAGAAGAAGGCAGCCAGGACCCTGAGTGCTATCCTGCTGGCTTTCATCCTCACCTGGACACCTTACAACATCATGGTGCTGGTGTCCATCTCCTACTGTGTGCCTGAGAAGCTGTGGCAGCTGGGCTACTGGCTCTGCTACATTAACAGCACTGTCAACCCTGTCTGTTATGCCCTCTGCAATGAGCACTTCAGAGTCACCTTCAAGACTCTGCTGCTCTGTCGGTTAGGCCAAAAGAGCTGGGGTAGGACTCAACGCGGCAATCAGACGTCCTTCCGGACACACAAGACCAGCAGCAGTGTCTGAACTGTCTCACATGCATCCAGGCACTTGCAACACTCAAGACTGTAGATATGGTGTAGTTTGTTCGCCGGTCTTGACTTTTCTCCAGCAGTGAAGGCCAGAGGAAATGGCTTTTGTTTATAGAAACTGTAGTGTTCAGAATTTGTCCATGTACCTTACTGTCATATCTGAACAGCATTAAGTACAGGTCTTGTATACAGTAAAAATATCATGGCTTCACTGGCACTATAATTCCATCACTGATATGATCAGTGCCTCATAGATCCTGAACACAAACTGTAAATAGTGAAAAAAGGATACACCCACCAAGTACGGTCAGTGGCAAATATTTTATTTTCCTGGAAAAAAAGACAAAACCTTGTACCATAAAGGAAACATTTTATCACAATCCAAGTAAAGTCCAAAAATGTTTGACATTAACTGAGTAAATGCCATTGATGAATATGAAAAAATTAATTAACAACCAAAACAGTAATAATCCAATGGCCACTGTCTCTAAATAAACCTTTTTTTTTTCTTAATGAAATGAGAAAGAAAACCAAGTTACACTTGTTTAATGCTTCAGTATTTGTTAGTTGGCTATTGATATAACATGATAGTATAGCTAAATTATATTACACAACTTCCCAACACCTTGACCAACCCAAAGCTGAGTACACCATCAATACACATGTGAGCCTGAGGGCACACACATTTACATGCACTTGGTTGACTGTCTATAGAGAATGCAGCTAAACTAGACACTTTAGCTTCAATTACCGTTTTGTCTTTTCTCAATGTCTATCAAATGTCTCCTCTTTCCTTCAAATACTGTCACTAGTTGAGGTAAAATAATTGCAAAACATCCATGCCATCTGTGAAGAGGATAGGGCCCAGCTTGTGCATACGTATGTTAAACTGAGAGCAGAAACAGAAAATGGGAAAACAGTTCAGATATCCCTCATTATCATTCTTTGCAGTAAAATACATCTGTGACAATTAATTTTTCCTCCAAGGAAAATATTACAGTATAGCATCCACATGTACAGACATCAATCTGCAGTTTGTGGGGATACCTCAGTCTGACCAGACTCTCTGATGGCTCCCCACCACCCCAATAATCTCACATCTAACCCCATCAACTCTGGCTTTGCTCACCACTGCCCCCCTTTGGCTGTGACTGGAAGGGGATAATACAATTTAGTCTGCAGGGCTTTGGATATAATCAAACTGAACATGAGTGAGTTTCCAGAAATAACTTAATCATCTTATGTTCATTGTATGCAATGGATGTAAAGATGAGCTTAGTGCTACAAAGCCTTCTGGAAACTCACCCCAGACTTAACAACCAACTGCTAGGGAATAGAAGCTTAGTGCAGGGGCTCAGTGAAGGGGAGTGGGGAGAGGGTCTGGGTAACACAATATCTTGTGTTTGGTGGTTGTCTATATCTCCCAAACACACAGGAAGTCAAAGGATACATCATTGATATACAGTACAGTAATGATATATCACATCATTTTATTTTATATTGTAGCAAAAAGTGTTCCAGGTCAGGAACTTGAGGGACAGCCACTGAGCTCAGGGGAGAGTATGAAAAATGTGGTAACTATGGTCAAAGATGGTGGGCACAGGGAGGGACTGGACACTCTTCAAATACACTGAAATTCACCTCAGTCACACCACTCTCTTTCCTCCGCAGCAACAAACTCCAAATCCTAAATCCTTATACAAATTAAATGGGAAATAGAAATGGGTCTCTCAGGCTTTTCCAGCTCTCTCAGGGTTGCAACGTCATAATCTGTAGTTATGGATTATCCCTTCATAATGAAGATGAGCACTAATCAAAGACCATTACATAACCAACCTCATTCCAACTTTTAAATAATTCACACCTTTATACACTCACCGACCACTTTATTAGGAACACTATACTAATACTGGGTAGGGCCTCCCTTTGCTCTCAAAACAGCCTCAATTCTTCGTGGCATTGATTCCACAAGATGCTGGAAACATTCCTTTAAGATCCTGGTCTATGATAACATGACTGCATCATGTAATTCCTGCAGATTTTTCAGGTGCACTTTCAAGCTGTGAATCTCCCGTTCTACCACATCCCAAAGGTGTTCTATTGGATTCAGATCCGGTGACTGGGAAGACCACTGAAGAACACTGAACTCATTGTCATGTTCATGAAACCAGTTTGAGACGACTTTTGCTTTGTGACATGGTGCATTATCATGCTGGAAGTAGCCATTAGAAGATGGGTAAATTGTGGCCATGAAGGGATGGACATGGTCAGCAACAATACTCAAATAGGCTGTGGCATTCAAGCGATGATTGATTGGTATTAATGCGCCCAAAGTGTGCCAAGAAAACATTTCCCACACCATTACACCACCTCCACCATGAGAAGGTGTACAGGTGTTCCTAATAAAGTGCTCAGTGAGTGTATATGCTATACAAATATATAAATATACAAAACGTTAAACATTTTCTTACAACTGTATGAACAAGCACTGGCATGCTCATTGATTTCAACTATTTCTCTCCTCTACTTGCAAAACTAATATTTTCTATAGGATAAAACGCAGGAGCGAGTGTGTGTGTGTGTGTGTGTGTGTGTGTGCTTGTGCATGTACTGTATGCCTGTCAGACTGCATGTATGGTGTTTTGGCTGCCAACTGCTGTTTGTGGGTTTCAAACAGGAATCGTTTGAGTTGGGTATATCGACAAATAGTTGAAAACAAAAGCCTATGGGTCATTTGAGCTTGGAACTGTGTAACAGTCATATAAGAACCAAACCAAGGCCTTTTTTAGTGGGGGTTTGGTATTGTGTCCTTCCCTTTTCCCAAGTCCTTGACTGATCCATCCCACCCCTTCCTCTCTGTTGACTGGATGAGGTGGGAGGGTGGGCGTCTTTCCTGAGGGAGATCTTTACTGCAGAGGGACGGTTGCGTGTATGTGAGGGTGGGGGCCATCATGACGGAGGGGCATTCTGGTTCTGGTATATGGACGCCTTGTCTTTCAAAAGGTCCAGACACAAGTGACAGCTCCAGCTCCCTGTATAAAGGTAGCGACAAACATTGTAGTTAATGAAACACACACGTCTGTAGTTCTGTTAGTGCTGTAAATGTCCTCTTTCGTTCATGATTTCACCTTAGGTAGTTAGCTCAGAGTAGGTCACTGGTGCTAAGGGTAGAGGCAGTTTTTTGCTGTAACGGAGGGTTTGCACTGACTAAGCATTTCAACACCAACTGCTGAAAGCGATGATTCATCAGAAAAAAATCCAGTCGTGCGAGCGTTGTCTGGCTACGCTGAGAGCTTTACATGGACACTCTGCCCTGCCAATTGTACTCCAGAGATAAAACTAAGGGAAAGAATCTCTTCAGAGATAAAATCTAAACACACGTCATCAAAATCTCAACAGCTGTTGACTCAAGCCACATTATTATTATTAGCCAGGCAAGTGACTCAGTGTCTTGACAAAACAGTACATTTCAGAGAGAACATCATGGAACAGACACGTCATGCAATAGACACATCACACAGTCTTACCTTCTGGAGGTTCAGCCATAGGAGGGCTGAGACAGTACATGTGATAGCCCCTATCACAGTCGTCACAAAACAGAAGCTTGTCCTGGAGAAATGGGAAACAGGTGTGTTACAAAAAAGCAGTCGAAAGAGTTCTTTCCACAGTCCTTTAAAATAACTCAATGTCATCTCCAGAAAGAAACCAACACCTTTACCATCGTCAGGCATTCATAAACAAACCAGGGAAAACATGTTGAATTCAATGAGTGAAGCAGGTGGCTGAGGTGTAGATCTGATTGTGCACCCTGAAGGTTATTAACTCACATCGTTCTCCGAGGTGCCACAGATGTTGCAGCACTTGCACTCGATGCACTGCCAGCGGTAGGTCTTCACTGCAGCCATCATCACCGGGGTGAACTGCAGGCATGAGGGGTGGCCTGGGTTGGAGAGAGATAATGGGCTCACAGGAAAAAGCCTGCCTGACAGGGTCAGTACCACTGCACTTTGTTGACACTGTTGACTAACGTCACCCAAGCAAATTTGTGTTCAATACTCATGTCTCAAACAAACGCATACACGACATACGCGGCATGCTCACAAACACAAATACGTTGCCTCCAATTCTTAGGGAGGGGGGGGGGGGGGGGGAGCTACCTGAGCGTCCACAATCTGAGCACGACACCAGTTCCTCTGACTGGCCAGTCTTATGGTTGGTTTTGGAGTCTCCCAGGCAGAAGTCACAGTACTTGTTGGGCAGGGCCAGTCCATCTGGGCCTTTCTTTGGTGCTGGAAAAGAGAGGGAGAGGGAGATAGAGACAGCGGGAAAGAAACAATGGGCTGCATAAATGACCCGTAATGAGTATTGAGGTGCAACCGTACTGTTTTACAAGAGTCATGCGTAAGGTGACATATTGACACCAGGGTCCAGATGCACATTAGATGTACATTCTAACCTGATCCGTCACTTACTCTTGGGCTCCTCAGGCTGGGGTGGTGTGGGGGTGTGGACCTCCGCCTCCTCCTTGTCATCTCCCTCCTCCTCTGCGAGGTGGGAGTGGGCGTAGTGGTAACTCAGGCCCGGACGGTTCTTGTAGCGCTTCCCACAGACTGCCAAAGAAACGGTGAAAAACAACACGTGTGAAACTAAATATATGTGAACCATAGAGTACCATAGAGCCTTCATGTTACTGTTATTTCCTCCAGAAAAATGTAATCACCCAGATCCAACCTTACTGATAATAAGAGGCTTTGCTGATACCGATATATACTATATGCACTTATGTCCTCATGCCTGTACTACACAAATGTCCTACTTTTTGGTCTACTGGAATATCTACAGTCTAACAAAAAAAATCCTTATATCTAAATTCCTTTTTCTTAAAAAAACTAAACTAAAATAAGTCAATGTAATGAACAGCTGGAGGCAAGAGATCTTCTGTGGTCCTGAGTGACCATTGTGCGCTTCCAGTCCATTTCAACAGACAGCTGCAGTGGTAGGCTAGATCATTCTTTCCAAGTATCCTGATTGTCTTGGACTCTGGTATGTTTCAGCAGACATAATCACTGTATCTGTTGTATTCAACTTCAACATTAACAAAAGAGTCTGCATTCTCAAACAGACAAAAACTGTTCAGCAAAACGTGTGAGTGTAGGAGAATTGTGATGCTTTAGAAGTGGTATGGTACAGTAAATTCAGACTAATACGCTGGGTTTTAAATAGCTGTATGTGTGGTGTGATCGTCCAAGGCAAGCCATGGAGAAGCACAAAGATGTCAGTGTTTAGTCCTGGCCTCAGGGCGCGTGTATGAGGTCTACCATAAGATGAGACACAGCAGCAGCAGCCGTTGATGAAACACTTCCTCCCTCTCTCACTCCCTCCCACGCTCATCCCTCACCCAAGCAGAGACCAACACATTCACCCATTGCAACATGCACTCCCATCCTGTTTCTACAGCTGATACTGTACAGTCAGGGACTAAACCACTCTCAGTCAGTCCCCTGCCCCGGTTATAACCTCCTCATGAGTCAGACTGCCAGTCAAAGGCCATTGTTCATGCAGCAGCCAGGTTAGCATTTTGGACAGGTATTGCTCCTCATAGCCTGTACCCTCTACAGGCATCGCATTAGGTACCCATAACAGTAGTACACAGCCCAAACTTCAAGCTGGTTCAAAGCAAAAGCAGAGGAACTATTTCACTCTAAAGTAACAGGGGAGGGTGACGAGACAGGACAGGATGCAGATGAGTTGAAGAAAAAAATAAAAGGAAGCCAAGAAATGCAAATGAGAATGCAGTAAGATGGAAAAAACTAAATCAAGACACAAGACACAAAGCCAGATTATAACACGGAGGGAAAAACATTGGCTGTAGTTAATGTCAGGCTGTAATACTAAGCCCAGATATGTCGGAATAACAATAAATACTGGCTAGGCCTTTAGGCTACATACGTTGTTAGGGAGATAATAACCCATTGTTATGCTTTTCTCTGACAAACAAATGTTCAAAACCAAATTGCAGTGGCCTAATTTGCACTAGCAAGCAAAGTTACAGTACTCTGCGCTAACAAACCTAAATGTAGGCATATTTCTTTCTACTAAAATACTATTCTAAGGGTATACCAGTAATGCAAGGTGAGTCTAGACACTCTCACTATACAAACATGGACATGCAATTTTACCAAGCATGAATTAAAAAACACAGGTCATTCTAGCCTACTGTGAGGTGGAAATCAAGCACAAGGAATGTCTCCACATCACACCTTTACAATTCGCCTTGAGCATTTACATCTAGAATCGATTAGGTATCATCTTGACAGCCATAAAACACATTCAGAGGATGGGGTGGAGGCAGCTACCTTTAACCTATGAGCTCTACTAACCTGAAAGCAAGTTAACACACACTCACACGGTGAACATAACAGGCAGCGAGCAGATTGGAGACAAAAGGCAGGGGCAGTTTGGAGTAAAAAAAAATGAGAGAGAAATATACCTCGTTCAGAAGGTTTTGAAATATGCTTTTGTTTGATAGTGTCTGAAAGAGAGAAAAAAGAGAAAGAGGAGAGAGAGCATAGACAGAGACTCAGGGCTCCAATTTGCTTCCGCTAAAGAGCGCTGTGCAACACTAACTTTAAGTGGGCATGGCTGCGAGACGGTCATTTCGTTCAGCGGTTAGCTTAGAAGTGGAGGGCAGGCAATGAGTGGGTGGGGACAACTGAATATGACACAGATTTCACTGCGAATGTTGGAAGGTATAATCGTTTTTGACAAATAAAATGACCATACTATCGGTTGTAGGCCGATGGTAACCACAAGATGAAGTGTCTATGATATCATAATCTAAGGACCCAACAAGTCTACTGTGGTGTGCCAAATAAACCTGCTGTGCGTCTCCAAACGCTGTAACGGTTTAATGAACCTGTTGCTACTTTTCTCATGTTTTCATCATTTGCATGAGCTAAATAAACAGGCTATTCTCTTTTATCTCTCGCAACCAGCAATCATCACCATAATTACCTGCCACTTCAGTGTAGTCTTACAGTTGCCTACATGCATGTATTTATATCATTTCAAACCTTTTTGTTTCATCTCTGTAAACACTGTTAGGACTGTGTGGGTTTAATGTTGCGCAGCGCTCTTTAGCAAAAGCAAATTGGAGCCCTCAGAGAAGTCCCCTCATAGACTGACAGAGACAACTGTCAACAATGTCACATCTGGCAGTTTCAGCTGTAAGTCAAGACAGTTTTAATAGTGAACAAAACCAACAGTTAGCAGCCATTTGAAAGCACCCAAGAGGCCGAAGACAGATGTTCCTGCCCATATATCGGACTTGATATCT
Source organism: Argentina silus (assembly GCF_951799395.1). Lineage (NCBI taxonomy): Eukaryota > Metazoa > Chordata > Actinopteri > Argentiniformes > Argentinidae > Argentina > Argentina silus. The sequence goes on along the minus strand of NC_139656.1, from coordinate 22,251,175 downwards.
GAACTTAGTGGTTGAGAATATCAGTATGAAACCTCATTCATAAATGTTGTGAGACAGAGTGAGGATTTGTGCCACGGTGAGGGTTGTGTTATCCTCACAACAAAAAATGTGGGTTCAAATTGTACATTCAGTGTGTTTATCTTTGTATTGTCCATTTAGTTCTCACCAATCATCAGCTTTTACGTGCTTGTTGCAAATGTATAGGATTGTTGTCTTGCTAATGCATCTCACGTTGGCCTCTATCTAGCCAGACATACAGAAAGACAGAGAGAACAGAAAGCCTGATAGTAGATAGAGCTGACACATTCAAGGGTGTTGAGTCAAGACTTTGCTTGATTATTTCCCAGCGTGAGTTCCAAGTGTATAGAGAAATGGTTTTGTAGGCCACAGACAGACCCCCTTTTACGAAGCCCAGCCCCTAGCTCCAGCTCAACCTCCTGCCGAAACTCACTGTCACAGCCATACGGCTTGTCCCTGTCCTCCTGTGCAGCCGTTGCAGCATCCAGTTTCTTCCGAGCGCTGCTCACTCCTCGACCCTGGGAACAAACACATCATACTAATGGTGTAATGTAGTGCTCCTTTGAAAATATGAACCACCTACTTAGATTTGTGTAGAGCTCCCTATTCGGCGGATTCTGAGACTCAGAATCTCGGATAGCAGTTTCCCATTTACAACGAACACTTGAATGTAGAATAATCCTGAACTCACAAACTTCATCGACACAAAATGACAGATGACCTGCCCATAACACTACCACAATTGTACCAACGTTCACTCAATTCCAAATAGCCTCTCACCTTCCCCTTTCCTTTGCCTCTTCTTTTAGGCGTGTCCTCCTCATAGTCTTCATCATCCATGTCATCCAGAAAGTCCTCTGGCTCCAGGATCCTCTGTGGATAGAGGAGAGGGAGTTGTGAGGACTGGAAATACCAATGCATACCAGTGAGACCTCCCTGTTGTAAGGTTCATACCTGTCAAACTGTTTAAAGCTACCAAATCTATTATGCTGAAATAAAGTTTGTTGAGAAAGAAACACAAAATGGCTGCTGTTACCTTTCTGATGCGGGCAGAAGGGTTGATTACCCCACTAGTATAGTCTGCCAGGGTAGGCTCCTCCTCAGGACCTCGGAGCTCTGGAGGACCCCGCTTGTCCAGGGGTTCACCCTTCAGCAGGGCCTCTAGACTGCTGCCATCAGAAGATGCCAGGGCATCCTTCTTCAACCCCAGGTCCAGCTCTAAAAAATCAAACACAACACAAATTGTGGAGTGCAACCAGAAAACACGCACATACAATAGGAGGTGTGCACTTCAACAGTGTGGAGATGTTGTTGGGCTGAGCTGTACCTGACTTAGGGGGGGGGAATGCAAGTCTGGGGTCCTCTGGAGGGTGAGCTCGTCGTTTCTTCCTCCATCTGCGGGATGGGTATGTGTACAGCTGTCCTGGGGCCATCCCTGAGAAAGCACAGTGTGAGAGAGCACTGACTCACAAACCAAAAAAAGGTGATTTCTGACTTAGTTCCACTCTAAATACATACAGTAGGCATTAACTTGACACACACTAACTCCTAAGAATGACTTGGATAAGTTCACTTTCAAACAATGCTGTTATATTAGTGCTTGAATTACTGGGCTCACTGTTGTTGATGAGACACTACTTGAGTATGTGACAGTCGTTTTAGAAGTGAATAAGACGTCTGTGACTGTGTGTTTCTAACCTGGTCCCCTGTGTCTCTTCTCCATCCAGATGTAGCAGTTGCTCTGAGCCACGCCAGTCTGAGAGTCCAGGAAGGGCATTCGGACACTCCTCTCGGCACACAGCCGGGCGTTGTAATTATGGCACTGCTCCATGGCATCTCTGTAATACTGCTCTCCCAGCCTGCACCACACACACAGTCAGAGGAGCAGCCAGGGACAAGTTAACACAATGAAGCAAACATTGTATAAGGGCTTCATAAAAATAACACATTAACAATGTGCCTAATGACACCTCGAGCATGGGGCATGTGGTCCAACCATCTCCTTAAGCCAAATCATGCTGTCTGAATTCTACCGCTCTACTAACTTGCTGTGAAAAGGGATATTGGTAAAACATAAAAACAGCCTCAGCTAAAAAAAATAAAACTCATTTTGTGCTGGCACCTCAAAGCAGCAGGCATGGGCTCAGTCACTGGTGAGAATGTGTCAGCAGGTGCTCTTTTGTTGGCGTGGCAACAGCAGTTTGCCTGGTAGAGAGTGCAGCCTTTGGTCTTCTGGCTCATGTATTCCAAAAGGAATCAGCTTCAGTAGTCTAGGCCTAATACCAATGTTTTACTACCTTTAGAGCTTTGATCTGTTCCCACACTGACAGAGACAATGTGTTGGCCAAATAATAATTGCGATAAAGAATAAATAAAGAGGGGATGTGTGCCTATACAAATAATTGGAATTGTTTATTTACTTTGTATGTTTGTTTGCATGTCAAGAAAATGTTGATAAATGCTTTGTATCTTGATCTTCGTCCCAGGGCAACCACATCTGATTCATATTACTGCACTCATTTAGCAAAAGATATTTTTAAAACTGCCCCAATGACATAGCTAGCTGTGCTGTACGCAGTGGTATGCTGGGGGGGCAGCATCAAGGAAGGTGACACCAAGCTGGTTCTGTCCTCGGTGTCACCCTGGACACTGTGGAGGAGATGGCCAATAGGAGGGTGAGGACCAAACTCCTGGCCATCATGGACAATCCCTCCCATCCCCTAGAAGACACTGTGACAGAGCAGAGAAGCTCCTTTAGCAACAGATTACTACAACCACGTTGCACTAAGAAGCACTTTAGGAGATCTTTTCTGTCTGCCGCAATAAGACTGTACAACTCCTCCTCCGGCTGGCTTGATCGGGGTGATCTGAGTCAGGCTGGGGGATGTTAAATCATACTGGACTGTTCTTACTGTGTATAATGTTTCAATATCTATTTTATTTTTTATTCTATTGTCACTTTATTTTTTTGTTGTTGTTTGTGATGTGAGCTGCTGTAACGCCTTAATTTCCCCTCAGGGATCAATAAAGTACCTATCTATCTATCTATCTATCTATCTATCTATCTATCTAGCTGTTGACTAACCCAATGTAGTGACCCATGATATTCCTGTAGGAATGTTGGATCAAATGTGCATCCAACATTGGCAACATATCTACCCATTGTCATATGTTAGGAAAGCCAAATCTCGTAAATGTAGGTGCATTCAGCAATATTTATGAAATATACCTTTTGATTTTCAAGGACATGAATATATGACTGATACCGTGGTGACATTACTAAACTGTTTTACTTTATCATAACCAAAACACTAGATGGACTACGTAGACAAATGTTATCTTCAAAACAAGTTTTGAAAATGTAATGCTGTTCTCATGGAATGGCAACATGATAACAGATAGCTAGCTACACTGTATATAAATTAAGTGGTGTCTCTGCATGTGAAAATTGCATTATTGGAGGCATTTGCTTATTTCAATTTTGTTGGATGGCCCACTAGTCATATCATCAAGCAACCAAGGTTGCAACGAGCAAGGTAGCTAGACTTGCTCACTGAATATCTGCAAGGGCATCCCAGTGTCTCACTAGCTAAACTCTATCGATGATCACTAACGTAAATCAAATCCCACGGGGAGTTTCAAAACACAGACTAGCTAATCAGCTACATAGCTAGCTAGCTGGCTTGTTATAACGCGCAACAACCACGATGACAGTTCTCCCTGACAGTGTGTGGCGACCGACAGAAACATTTTCAGGACGATGAGTAGATAACCAGATCATCCATTATTTTCGATGAAATTGTTACGGACTTGCTACCATAGTACCGGATAGCTAACCTGCTGACACTGACCAAGCAACTCCGACTCGATAGCGGTGACACTGACAGCTACGTTAACTTAGCTTCATAGATAAAAAGCTACGTTACTCGTTTACTTTGCTGAATGTCTTTGCCATTTCACTACCAAATACATTAACCAGTTATCATTGACCTTAGCACTATTACATACATTCGCATTGACTGGAGAAAAAGAAAACCACTTACAGTTTGACAACATTCTCAACTACAGCCGCCATCTCGGTTCGCCCACTAACTCACTAGTCTAATTTGCGCATGCGCAGGGCCAAGTGGCGTCCAAGAAGTGATCATCCCAGTAGTTGAAACTCTCTGGGCAACATTAGTTCAACTAACACGATACTGTAACTGCTCTCAAAATACATAGATCTAAAATCTCTCTGGCCGAACTTGTACTACCAATGACTCTATGTTTTAGATTATCTCTGTTTTCTCTCTTCATGTAATATGTGTATAATCATTTTACTGTTATAGTCGTGTTCAAGTTATTTTCATCAGTCAGGTCTGTTGTATTTCCTCTGTCATCAGGGAAGCAGAGATGTGTGTATGTAGGCTATTTGCACATGCAACTACCAGCCACTAGAGAGAAGCAAACCTCTACACATCAAGGCCTATGAGGTAACCTCCCGGTTTAAAACACTTTTGTATGGTGTTGCTTCTTCTGTCTTGAACAATCAAATACATAACTCAATACTTGTCTATTTTTATTTTAACTTCCTCTTCTTCCCGAATAAACAAATAAACCAGATATGATGGTTATTACTACTAGATGTCACCTAATTACTAGTTTGCCTAGTGATTGCTTGAATATAAAACCACAATGGCCGTCTCTGAATGTTCGTACTGCCTGTACATCTGTAACTCTTATGTTGTTCATGGTAATTGGTTCAATTTCGCTACTGCCCGCCTTCCTGTCTGCTCCATTGAACTGTGGGACTAAAATTGGAAAACGCCGACTAAATAGGTTGCAGTTTGAGACGCGGTCAATGTGTGTAGATCATTGGTGGAGCCACGGTGTGGCTGTTAACATAGTTAGTTCTTTATTAATTGTTGTGTGCACTAACTTCTGGTGATGAAATGCAAAAATTCCAGCAGATGGCGATGTCAACACGTATAAAAAGGAGCAAAGCTCTGGCACATTATTACTGTAACTAATTTTTTTCCTGGTCAGGTCACGTGGACAGGAAAAAACTCGCAATAACTTATGACATAACAACCTCTCTAATCATAACATTCATTAATAAATCAACACATATCAACCTTCCTGGACACTATCTACTTTTAGCTCTGTTCCACGTTTCATTTTCAGATCTTTTCCAGAGAGCAAAGTTTGAGGGGGAGAGCATGACCTCAGCCCACTTAACCTCCCTTACCGAGGTTTAGGGAGAGAAATGGGCAAGCCTTTCCTCACTGTGCCCTAATATGTGCCACTCCAGGCTTAGAGACATGGCTGGTAACTAAGACTGCCTCTAATGTACCAACTCAGGCAGTGAGGGAGACCAGGAAACAAAACAACAATTGTTTGGTTGTGAAACTTACCAGTGGTCCCCTTTAAATTCTCATTAGTTTTGTTTGGGTTTGTTTTGGTATTGAGTTATATAATATCAAAGCCATTAGAAACATTCCATTTACAGCATGAGTTTTTTTAGTATGATTAATTCAGAGAAGAATAAACTTTGTGGAGCAAGAATTGTCACAAAGAAATGTTGGAGGTCACCAAAGATATCTCCAGGCATGTTCTTGGTGATGCTTAGCTTTGTGTAAACATGGGCACAACACAATTTTTTTTTTTTTTACTGGCTTCTTGAGAGAGAACTTGAGAGAAAAGGCTACAAATATCTTCAGTCTCTCCCTCTTCTCATCCGCTACGGCTGTTACATCACCCCCTCTTGAGACCCTCCCCCCCTCCATGGCCCCTCTCAGTGGTGTTCCCAGGCCGCCTCTGCTCTCAGGGTCAGTGGCTGTGTGCTGAGGGCCCTGTGTTAATAAAGCCAGTTGGAGCAATTCCCAGGGCTATTCAAAAAGTTGATGGGCAATGGCAAACAAGAACACACACACACACACACACACACACACACACACACACACACACACACACACACCTCTTTCACCCCCATCCTTTCACTCACAGAGAGACATAACAAAGGATGTAGATTTGTTCTAACCATAATATTGCATTTATTCACAAACATTTATAGTTTGGAATCAATTTGTTGATGCCAGTAAACAATTGTTCTGAGCATGTAAAATATGCCAATTGATAGCAGCAAGATAAGAGTCCTCGTCATACGCAGAATACGTGTGCAAAATGTAACACCAGCAAAGATAATGATGGGGGGGTCATCTACAAAACCTTACTAGGTTTGGTGCATCCTGTTCACTGCATGGAACCTTATCTGTTGATTCAGATATTTATAAAACCCTAGAACTGTCAACTTGGTAGGCAAGACACGACAGGAGTTTGTGTGTGTGTGTGTGTGTGTGTGTGTGTGTGTGTGTGTATGACTCAGTATGCTGCAAGCATTTTTGAAAGCAACCCTTTTTTCGGAGGTATTCATCAAGACAAGTTTCTAGATGCAATTATTTAAAAAAAACAATGCCAAACTTGAGTTGAATTGTTGCAGGAGGCATACATGTCACAGCTTTAAAAAGGAAGACAGAGGCTTGTTTACATAAAGTCATTATGTATCCAACATTGACTAGATTGTAAAGATCTGTATCAGTGTCAGTGAAGGGTCGTAGCATCAACATCTGTCTATCCCACTCAGCAGAAGCCCAACAGGTATTGTCCACCATGCTGCAGGACAGTCTGCCTGCAGTATGGCCCACAGAGCTGACGAACAGTGAGCAGATCTCCAGTGTAAACAGACCGTTACGCAACACCATCCAGGCCATGCTTGGACAGCTACAGTATCTGGACCAGGCTCCGGACAGACTGCAGTACATCTTATCACATCCTCTCTGAGCTGAAGCATACAGTACTATATGTCTGATATGCAACTATGAATACACAGGCTCTCATCTCCACAGGCTCAGCTGTACAGTATATAAAATGACAGAGTAGTACTGTAATTCAAAAGCTGTAATAACAGGTGTATTGCAAATGTGTACATTTCACAGATTATTATCTAATGTGAGACTATAATGATACTGTTTAGTGTTATGCATTCCATGGTTGCCATGTGCCACCACTATTTAGGATCTTTGCTGGGTAAAATATCAAGAAAGGCTATCAAATATTTTATGCCATTGGTCCTCCCTCAACAGAACGGTCCATCGTTAGAAAAGCACCCTGTATATTTTCTAAATCATACTCTGTAATATGACACCTTTCAAGGTATTCTACTACATCAAAGTGAATGAGTGGACCTCTAAGTAAGGGTGCAAATGATCATGCATTTCTTTTCATTGGGTTTGTGAACTATCATTAATTATTATCATAAGCCATAAGCTAAATTCTAATTCATGTACTAATAAAATAGAAAAGGAAAGAAATATAAAAACCCATGCAGCCATTGGTGATTCTGACATTCTACCTTGTGTTGTATTAAAAGTCTTGAACACAATTAACTGCATGTTGATACATACATGCATCATCTTACTGGATCTCAACAATACAGCTACTGTTTATGACCCAGTTCATATTGAATTCCCAAAAGACACAGATAGCAAAAGCCTGGCGCTGTACTACTCTGTTGCAGAAAACAGAATCACACAAGGATTAGTGAAAGTTCAGTGGTGACAGAATCTCTATAAGCAGTCTGGTTGTGAATGAAAAGGTAACCGTACTCCACTCCTTAGTGCGTCCATCATGTCAATGATCCAAGCCCAGAGGGGCCAGTTAAAGCAGAGAGCTCTGCTCTGCATATCTGCTGAAAACAGATATGGAACTGCTAGAAGCTCTGCCCCCTCCTCCAACATCCAGTGTTTGTTCTGATACAAACTTACAGTTTAAACATTCACTGGAAAATGTGTGACAGAGACTCGGGGAGGTCACCTCCTCTCACACGCTGTGGCCCTGTTACTGTGTCCTTGCAGGGGGATGACATCATCCCGTTTGTACAGTTCAGTTTTCCATGGGTGTGTCTTTGAGAACAATATCATCAACCAAACCAAGTAGAGTATGAAAACATCTGTTCCAGTATAGCTTTGTAAGCTGGGTAAGTCAGCATGTGCTGCCAAATCTGATGTCAGGAGCAAATACAGTGCAGCTCAGGTGCAGTAATAAAATCCATTTTCAAACAGCGACCTGCAGGTGCTATGATGACTTATTTTATTCATTTACAAATATGTTCCCAGTCAGACACACGCTGACAAAAGTTCCTGACCAGCAGTTTATTCTTTCACCTCAACCCTCCATACCCTCTTTGGAGGATGAAGCCGAGCTTTTGGCTCACGTAACGTCATTAACATAGTACAACAAACTACATTAGAAGGCATATGTGTAAAAGTGTAGAAAGATATTCAATATCAATTAAACACTAACAGCAACTGAAGTAAAAGTTCCAAGAAAAAGCACTTAATATGAGCTCACTACGGCCCAGCCTTGTGATCCAGCAAGGCTTGGTTCAGGTCAGAATCTCCTCTCTTACACTAAGAAGGAACAGAGGGACAGAGGGCACAGGGGGGGGGGGTTTCACATCATCAGGTATATAGTCCCTGCCGGCCCCCCTGCAGACAGGTCCCGTTAAGCCCACTCAACCTCTGGCTGTCCATGATCTGCAGCACGTCGTCCAGGATGGAGGGGCCCAGGTCCAGGTGTAGGGAGAGCAGGGAGCCAGCATGGGACAGGTAGGGACGCTCCTGGCCCCCGTCCTCCAGATAGGGGTCTTGGATACACACATCGTCAAGCGATGAGACCCTGGGCATGGGCGGGCTGAGCCGGGACATCCTGCTGAGAGACTGGCCAGTTGGTGAGAAGGGGACCAGGGCTGGATGCTGTGCTGTCAGGGCCTTGTCATCCAGGTGCAGTCTGGGTGGTTTGGGTGGGGGGGCTGTGTTGGGAGGCGGATGAGGGGCAGGGGGGTTGGCAGAGGTGACGGGCAGGGTGATGGCCTGCACCCCTCCGATGACGGGCAGCGAAAGGGCATTCTTCAGCAGCGGGGAGCTCTCTGAGGAAGGGAGGTGGCCACTGGCGCTGGCAGTGCGGCTGAACTGGAAGGGATCCCCGTATATGCTGGAGCGCTGGGAAAGGCTGTGGCCCTGCTGCCCAGGGAGAAGGTGGAACTTCCCCTGCAGAAAGGACAGGTCCCCAAACAGGTCATCCTCCCCTCCGCCACTCCCAATGTGGATGGTGTGGCGGAAGTCCCCCAGAGGAGGGCTGATCATGTCCGAGGAGAGGATGTCTCGTAGCTTCTCTCTCTTCCCCTTCCTGCTCCGCCGCTTCAGGTAGATGGGCGCCTTGGTGGACATGTCAGGAGCCCTCCCTGGGCAGCAGAGACTCAGCCCCTGCAACAATGTGAGGGAGGTTGGTGGAGAGAGGAGGCAGGGGAGTGCTCCTCTCTGACTCACAGGTCGACTGGGGGAGAGAAGCAGGCTGGCTGGTTGAGCAGAGCTATTAGCAGTCAAAGGATGACTTCTGCTTTAGTGATAAAAAGTCCCAAAAGATTGTTTTTTCTCTCCAAACAAAGTCTTCATGGCGTTGGCTTGGCGGACTGCTGGTGAGATTTGTCAGAGAGGTCAGCTGACAGTATCTACAACGTCAATCACAACTCCAACTGGGGAAATAAGCAGAAGAAAGCTGTTAGAATACAATACAAATACACAACTCTCATTAGCAATTTGATAAATTCGCTATAAAATGTAATGCTCCAAAAGTAGCGGATATCTCTACCCATGTTTTGTAAATTCAGAGTCTTACATTCCACATTTGCATACATTCTAATTTAAACAGAATGTGATACTAAAATGTGGATAGATGCAGGGGGACAATTGCAAAAAAAACAACACCAGCAACCAACATCTGTGATTCCCTGGGTCATGTTGGATTAGTATCTCTGAAAAGAGTTATTTATGCAACACCAAACACATAGAAGATGAGTTTAATAAGTTGAACTAAAAGAAAATAAATCTGTATTTCCATGGTATAATTTGGGGACAGGACATCAACAATCCCACAGCATATTGTCATTGGCAATGGAGCGTGGGAATAACGTTATTGGAGTGATGGTCTGAGTGAATCCTGATCTATTGTACTGCTGCATTTCAATCACTATACTTTGCTGTGATGTGTTTACCTATGAAGTTGATGATGACCTCTTAATCCTATCTCTACCAGTCTCCCAGTGCTGATGGAGATCACGTCAAACCATACAGAGATGATGTGTGTGGACCAGGGGAGTGAGAGGGGCAAGTGTGTGTGTGAGGGTGTGAATAAGAGTGGCTAAGGAGTACACCAGAGAGGTGGTTCAGTGCTGGTTTAAACTGCTTTAGGGAGCTTTAGCCACCAGGTAGCGTGTAGGACAGTGACAGTGACAGACATACAGTAGGTCTGATGGATCCAGATTAGACTGTACTCAGTGAGAGCCTTGGCCCGAAGGCTTGGCAGAGCAGGAGAACCTGGTTACGATAGAGGGCATGACTTGCATACCGCTGACATTAACTCACGCTTCTTAGGTTACAGCTATGAGATACACCACTACTGAGTTCACAGGGGGAGCCTGCGCCCCAGTCACTCACAGAGGGGTTTTTTGTTCATGTTTATGTGATAGGCTAATCCCTCACTGTCAGCTACTGTGCTCACAGATCACTCATAGAAACAAAACAAAACAAAGCCTCCCTTATGACAGCATGCAGAAAAAACAATGCCTCACCTCACCATGAGGGTAAACAATAGTAGAGCACAGTATTAAAGTCACAAAAGGTACCAGGAGGGACAATGTGATGTCACATGATGTCAGTGCTGCTGAGCGAGAGTAGCTCGTCCAACCAACTAGGTTGGAACTCTGCTGAGCAAAGAACAGTGCATTCTGGGTGTTGACAGATGCCTCTCATAATGGGCACAGATAGACATTGTTAACCAACAGAGAACGAGAGGGCAGCAGTGCCAGCTGAATCACTGGGCTGTGAAGATAATGACTGTTATGGACCACATCTACTAGCTTCACTTTGCTCTGTTTGGCCAGAGTGAGGGAGCCTCTCTGTGCTGCCATTGTGGATCCCGACTGTGTACGTGAATACTTTGTTACGGTCTAAAGCACAGACTCAATCTTATTCATTCAAATGAGAGTGATAAGAGATGCACAGGTTTAAACTTGAGATATGTGGCTACGTTGCAGTGAAAATCACTTGCCTCCACAAGACACATGTGTCATAGTTAACAGGGTCATCGCCGTTCAATAGTATGCAAGCCTGGGCCTGGCAACATGTTTTACAGACAGAAGTTACAAATGACCAAAAGATTGACACTGTCTTTAAACATGTGAGTACACATTATTTCTCTCTCTCTCTCTCTCTCTCTCTCTCTGTCTCACACACACAGACACACAGATGCACATCACACATGCACGTACACACCACACACACACACCATGCACATACACACCACACACACACATACACACACACTCAGTGTGTGCCAACCTGGCCCTGCATGGTCTGGGTGAGCAGCCACCCGAAGAATCCCAGGTCTGAAAGCATGCTTCATTGCTTAGCCTACACGTAACAAAGCAGCCTCAAGACCTTGAGAGCACCACTGGGTTAAGCATACTGGTCACATGACATTAATTGGTCTTTTTTGCACCGCTTTAGACATAAAGGGTGACAGCTGCTCAAATGAAAGGTGTGCATTAGGGCAGAGGGACCACCAGAGTCGACATCACAACCTCAGCAACAGGCACGGCCAAGGCCAAAGCTGAGGAGCAACTGCTGGTGCTACACATAAAGTGGCCATCAGACTGAGTCTCTGACGCCACTGTCTTATTATCCAAGATAATAGCAGCCAAGGTTGCAGACACAATGTCCTTCTTTCCTCCAACAAAGCCAGAGTTTGACCACAGGGGAGTCAACACAAGCAACACCATGTCCCCCGTCGCCACACTAGGGCTGAAATGATATGATATAATGATGAATAACCTGAATAACTCCATTACAAAAAAACATTATCTTTTTTTTTATACAGCATGCTGAAAATGGCATGTTAAGAAAGAAAATCTGGTTCTAAGCATAGGCATAAGTCAATGATTCTAAGCTGCAACAGCTATAGCCTACCTAATTTATGATTTTAATAATCATTATTTTATTTTTTTTAATGTTTTTTCAATCCGATTACTCAATGAATCATCAGAATAATCGACAGAATACTAAATTACCAAAATACTCGATAGTTGCAGCCCTACACCACACTATACCATCCCTTTAAGGCAAGGCCTCTGGTCAAAAGCACAGGGTGAAAAGTGGTAGAGGGAAATATGAGTTCATGTTAATGTCATTGTTAGGTGTCAGGAGACTAGGAGATGGGACTGAAGAACATGTTTGCACAAAAATCTGCTAATTTCCAGACTAACCTCCTGACATTTACTACCAGCATTCCCCACCCTTTTAAAGGTTTGGTTTCAGTTGAGGAACACCTTAGCAGACAGAATAAGCTGTAATCAAGAGCACTACAGCACTTTTCAGTTTCAAAAATACATTGCTAAAACAAACACTTCTGAAGAATCTGAGAGGGCTGTTTTGACATGCTGTACACAAGATGGGCCTTGTTCCCCAACTTGGCCACCAACACACAATATCAGAGCTGAAAACATGAAATAACTAATCACTTTTTTTGGTCTGGAGGAGTAGCAATCTTTTAATGGACAGAGCTGAAATAGCAAAATGCTTGGTGAAGCCCTTGAAAAGCTTGTTCATTTGTTAGATAATACATGGAACATACTGTCACAACATTTTTGGCCCAGGCAGCCATTGAGAGCTCACACAAAGAGCACTGTCAGAGGTCTAAGGAGGACATTGTTCAGCCGGCACATACTGTTGATTGCAACTGAGCGCTTTTTGAACAATGCACACACTGTCACCATTCAAACTACTCCGTCACAGAAGGCCAGTGAGAGACAGGCGTTAACGGGCGAGGGGGGATCACGTCATTCCAAGTTTGAAAGAATTTCACTGCTACAGGGCTGGAGAAATCTGGTCTGTTTGAAAAAAGACAGGTGTTAAAAAATAAATCTTCACAAGCATCTCCAGGAAGTGATTAGTAGATCTGGAGCTGAGAGCTTTTTGGATGGCATTGTAGATTCCTTTCTCATGAGATAAACGTAATCCTACACACAATATTTTCAAAAATCATCTCCTAAGATGAAATAGCAAGGAATACTTAGCCAGGAGGGAAAGGGGTATGGTTTTGTGTTATCAAAGGTAAAAAATAATGAAGCAATAAAATCTGCAACACTAAATGTGAGCATTCCTTGTGCATTACATAACCTCAATCTCTGTCCAGAGTTTCAATCAACACAAACATTTCATGCTTCCACCCTTTATCTACAACAGACAGGTAGGCCTACATGCATGCCTACATGTGGACTCATTCACGGGAGTTGAGGGGGAAGGGAGATTCCTTATCATGACATCTCATGACGCATTAACGATTTCATGTATTCTTATTAATTTCACACTCCATAACGCACACCCTAAAAGGGGGACTGGGGGAGGGGGGGGGATATCCTACTTGACTTGAGGGGGGGGGGGGGGGGTATCCTACTTGACCACAAAGTGAGGGGCTGATGACAAAAAAGTGGCCTCTTATAGAGATAAGTTCAATGAGGTCATGCATTGTCATCAAAACTCTCCTGAAAAGTATACTTACAGCCTACTTTTAATATGGTAAGAAAAGGGGTGTCAGTTTTCTGCCATACTCAACTTCTTATTTTCTAATCTACGGGCTGCACCTCACATTTTCATTTTAGCCTACGCACGATACATTTTAAGGTGTTGTGGGCAGTAACCATAGAGAGAAACCATAGTGTAACAGAATATAAAAGTAATCTTACCTCATGTGTGACTGCTGTCCGTTATGACAGCCACTGAACAGTCATACAGAACTATTTCACCCAAAAAAGTCTCATTCTGATAGACAGTGCTATGATCTCGAGGTTTGAAGCAGTATCCGAACTCTCAATGCACGGCAATCGGGAGGTGCCTGCGCCATAAAAATAACCCCCTCTTCACTTGATACCGTGTTCCACGCAGCGACGATCTGCTGATACTGTAGAATCAGAGATGCGCTTCATCTGACACCCTTTCTCGCTCCCACTCAAGGTAAATAGATAGAAACTATGGAACTGGATTACGCGCAGAACAAATATGACGGGTAATGTTTGCGATAATGACTCAGATGAAACCAACGTGTAAATAGCCTATAATGCCATCATACCAAATTCTAAGTATAGATGAACTTGAAACCGACTGTTCCTCGACAGTGCAGAAATCCAGGCCAGGCTTTGTACGTCTCCGGTGGAATCTCGCTTCTTCCTTCTCGCTGCAAATTCCAACACATCAAGCGCTTCCGTCGCCGTCCACATGAGCACGCACAACGGCGGGTACGCACACTGACTCACCGTTACACCCTGTTATTGCTAGAGGCATCACACACCCCTCTCTAAAAACAGAGGGGAGGTGGAGAGCTGTTCACACATTTTGATGTTCTCAATCAAACACTTGCAACAATAGTGCAATCATAATCTAATCACATAAGACATAACTGTCACACCTAATAACTCACCTTTATCATAAGCCCCTCGTCGGAATCTACAGCCACTTGAGAGGAGAAACCGTTAAATCTCAACCCAATTCAGTAATCAAAGACTGTCTATCACATTTAACAAACAATGTTTCTCAGTCTACAGAGGTCACCGTTATACCTGTATGGGGTAAACAACAACATTGTCTATGACTCCCAGTGAGTTTTTCCTTGCCATTGTGCCCTATATGTTTCTCCCTTCTGGGGAGTTTTTTCCTTGGCTTGCTTTTTGGAGGTCTATGGTTTGGTAGATCATATTGTTTGTATTGTATTTATTGTTTATATTGTTTCGTATTGTTATTGTTGTGAAGCACTTTGCGACATTTGTCTATTTGTGTAAGTGCTATACAAATACATTTGATCGATTGATTTAAGAACTTAATTGAGATTAAACACTTTTAACTCTCTTGATAGAGCAACAATAGCAAACATATGGTGACCATAAGAGAGGCCCAAAGTGCAATGACGGCAGCATTTCAAAAATGCTACACAGCCCTCCGCCAAGGGCTCTAGCTATTTGGGCTTTGGTTCAACAAACATGTCATCAAATCTGTCTTCAATTCAAAAACATTCATGATTTTAATTATATTGAACTTCTACCCAACCATGTGTTGACCATTCTTGTAGAAATCAATCATAATCAATCTGTAAATAATAATAATAATAATAATAAAATAAATCTGTATATATCCCCAGTGTAGACATGGTTTTGGCTAATCATTGAATCTGTTTGAGAGAGGGTGCACTATAACAGAGCAGGGGTGTTGGAGAGGGAGCAGAGTGCTGTCCCGGATAAGGGCTGACTACTATTGTATTTTCCCCTTCCTTCCCATGCAGCTCTAAACACACCCCAGATGTTATGCATGTTTAAAGACCTGTGTTCCTGAGGTAGCCAGAGTTTGGGTACTTTCAGGAGCTCTACTTCTCCACCCATGTCCTTAGACTGGTTAGTGGAAAAAAGTCTCCTCAGACTCCCCAGTGCTCAGACTTCACCCCCCTCTGTGCTTGCTGTCATGCATAATGCATTAGGGCTTAAGAAAAGAAAATCTATGCAATATAGACTCACCGGTGTTCCGCCAACTAGTTATTTTAAAACAGTATAGTTAAGTATAGTTTGAAAGATTATGGACACAATTTTGTCAAATCTATTAACCAGGTTAAACTACAAGTAAACTACCTATACATTTGCATTACACAAATGCACAAATATACTTAAGAAAACAGTAATTTAAAAATGAAATAACGTTCAATTATTCTTTCTCATAGGCCAGACAGAGTCTCATCTCATTATCCTGGGATCTAAGGCCAGTTTGACTGAAGAAGGCCCTGATTGTTAGAAACCAGGTCAGGCAGTGGAAACATATTCTTGGTCCACATATCACAACAAAAAGATAGAACAAATAATTTTAGACAACTTACTGCACTGGATTCCATGTATTAGCTCCATGATATCCAAGTGGAGGCTACCATGCCAAAGACAATTTGCTTCACTGAGCCAAGTGGTTCCAAAGGACTGTGACCTCCTTGTCTTTTCTCTAGGAGTTTTAACGGTCGCTGGGTAACGGGCCTATTGTTAGGTTAATGAAGTGAGGAGCCAGTGAGGGAAGGGGGGGAGGGGGGCAGGGGGGTGCAGACGATTTTTTTTAAATTGCCTCTCCATATTGCAGTTGCCAAGGTATCCAAGACACTTGAAGTCGTTGTGGCCATCGACACATCTTTAACAGAGGGAATGAAGATGTGAAAGTGACCGTTACTATTTAGATCAGAGCATTTGTTATACCTAAAAGCCCTCACAGAACCATGTAAATGTCATTTAGCCTCTTGGCATTAAACTCTATAAATAAGCTGTTCATTGAGAATAGGTCAAGACAAAGACAAATTGTATGGTCACTTATCATGACTGTGATCAAACAGGACCTCTACAGCTTAATCTTCTCAAACTCAGTGGAGGCTGGTGGAGGTAGAAACCTGAGGTCAGGCTCATTGTAATGCATGGAATAGAATAAGAAAAGGTATCAAATACACATGTTTGATATCATTCCATGCATTACAATGAGCCCGTCCTCTGATTTCTACCTCCACCAGTCTCCTGCTCAAACTCAAATCCCAGGTATTTCAGAAGTCTGAGAGGAGCAATATTTCAGCAGAGTATGATTTATTTAGGTAATTGAAAATGGAAGACTTGCAGGTAATCTGGGCCTCTGACATGTTTTTTATTAATTATTTGAAGCTGCCTCAGACGGGGCATTAGAGGTACATAGAGGAGAGCATGTGCAGCCAAGTTAAAGAAAAGTACAAAGTACAAAGTGCTTTTTCAGAGCAGTTTGTTCCATTCCTGCCAACGTGAGACAGGATATGTCCACAATCCCTTTTCTTTTTTCTTCCTCCTCTCTCTGCGTCAGCGCTGGCTTGAAGATGTGACAATGTTCCCTGGTCTACACAACTTCCAATGACTCCAGCATGATATACTCATGATATACTCTATGAACTCTATGAATGTTTTTTTTTACAATCTTAGACCATTCCTGTACCTGAAGTGGGGACAGAAAAAAGAGATGTGTCTTTTGTCACAGATAAAATACTGGTTAAGACTGTAGTAACACACTGCTGCAGGTGTTTTTGGCATTGAGAGTGGTCAACCTCACCCATGCATCTTGCAGGTTAAAGGGGATTGCAGGTCTCCCACCCAGCTATAGATAGTGGGCAATGAGAGGATCAGGACTAGAACTCCAGTAAATACCAATACTGTACTTCTATGCACTGCTGTTTCAAAGCCACTTTTTTAAACAAAGCACTTTGTACAAAACAGAAATAACATTGATAACAAATGACAAAATAATCAATAATACCACAGTTGTATATTCAGTTTTTGTTTTCTTTTAAACCATGTTTTATTATTCCTAATATTAGATGTAGATACACAAGTCAACAAACATTATTCGATCTGTAATGAAAATGCTCCACAGCACACTGACATCTTGTGGAAGGGTCTGGTATTACAGACACGTACCTGAAAATGGACAGCAGTTATAGTTGTAGTAATAAGTAAGTTGCAGTAGTAACAGTAGTAGTAGTAATAACAGTAGCAATAATCATAATCATAATAATCATAATAATCAATCATAGTAGTGGTATTAACAACTCGGAATTAGTTAAGTCACAGAAGAAAGAACTGACATTCTTCAAAAGTAATGAGAAATGAGAATCGGTAGACAGGCTTATCAAATGCTGCAAAACAGATCACTGGATGAGAAAATACAAGCCCCCATGAGACAGCATATCCTCCTGTCTAACGCTAAAAAAGGAAGCTCAAATTTGCCATCAGTCTTCTATCTTGTGTATTTCTATTTCTCTTCAAGTTAAAAAACAACAACCCTGCTCTTCTTTTTAAGTGTTCAACAGTTTTTTTTATTCTTATAACTAAAACCATCGTAAGCTCTCTCCACCTCTTTGCCATCAATAATGCTGTCCTTTTTCCGGTCAACGCTCAGCAGTAGTACAATGTGCCTGAACAACATTAACCCAAATGTGACACCAAATCACAGATTTCCGCTTGATTGAAAGGTTAGGGTCATCCTACATTGGTTATATTTGAGTGAGTGAGTATGTGTGTGTGTGTGTGAGTGAGAGAGAGAGAGAGAGAGAGAGAAAGAACAACAGAGAGTGGGTAGAAAGGTGTGTGTGTGAGACGCACGTGAAATACTGGCTCCAAGTTACATGTATGTCCTTCTTTTGCATCACATGGCCAATTTGGCCAACCCACTTTGAGAGCCATAAACATTCATAAGAAGTCATACTAGGATGTACATAGTAGACCCATCCTCAGAGATTCATCGACTTCAACTTGCCTGGACTGTCCATTGGTCCTGTCCCTGAATCAGGCAGGATCTAAACTGGGTCACAAAGATCAGTTGACCCAGTAGAGGGCGACAGAAGCTACTTTTTGAAGCGATGTGGCCAATTACGCACCGCCCTGGTCAGTTTGTCACAGTGAATAATGATGAAGCAAGGCTCACCTGGTTACTCACTGAGCTCCACTGCTTAAGTTCCCTCATTGATCATGTGAACAGGCTCCTAACTTTGGTTAGGCAGCCAGAGGGTTAGCTCAGTACATCAGGCTGAAACTAAGAATTAATGCTGGCTCACAGCTGAGACTCTGCTAGACAAAGCAATATACTGCCTATTATGCTGCTTATTTTGAATGAGAATCATCTGAATCACATTGGCTGATCAGTCCAATTGAGCTAATCATCTTAAATGTTGAAAAGCTGCACATTTCTTACACTTAGTCGATGGTGTTCTTTCCATTTCTGGTTTGGGGGGAGCAATTGGTCGTATAAAAAAAGTGAAGGGTATTTTACTATGCCCCCTCCCCAGATAAGCCTGCCACTGATTAATAAGTACCTTGGACCACAGAAACCCGGTTCCAAAACTCTGCCATGCTTAGACCAGTTTCTTACAAAGAAACCCTCCATGACTCTTGAGACAGGAAAATAAACCATTACTTGACTGTGCTAGGACTGTGCTGTCTACTTCAAATTCATCTTCAGTTTACTGTTATTTTGATAGTTAGGGTTAGGAATTCTTCCTGTTGCCCTAATCGTTCTGATAATGGTACACCTGGGCATTCCTGTGTAATACTCCACCCTCCACAGCATGGGCTTCATGGTATCATGCCATTGCTATGCATCAAAGTAGAATTGGAGACAACAATGAGACACAAACAATTATAATCCTACATGAAATCATGCCACAATAACAACTTAAGACTATTCTCTCTGTCACCATCAAGTGAGGAAAGCTCGTTGTGGTTACTCCTCTTCCAATCCAACACAGCTTTGCCTGCAGTTCACTTCCTTAAACCGCTGCTGCGGGCCTGTCTGTCTCTATGTGCGTATGGGTACCTGGGTATAGAATCCATTCACACACACTTAGTCAATGCCAAGGGGCACATGTTAAACATTCTTCTTAGATTCGTTTCACAAACGATAAAGCTTCCTTTGTGGTTTAGCGCTTTTCAAATAGTAGGAAAGACTGGGTTAGTAAAAGGTATGTCAATGGACTCAAGTAAGGCTCAGCAATCCTCTCTCCCTCATCCAGCACATGACATTGCACATTCTGACCCCATAATCCCATCTCAGACCTCAGCGGTCCGACCCCAGCAGCCCCCCCTCTGTCCTGCTAGTCCACCTCCCTACACCAGAGAGATGTGCTCTTCTGCTTCGGCTCCTTTTGGACAGTCAGTGTTAAGCCAACCCATCCCATTATCAAACAAAATGGAGAGACCAGGAGAAGGTGTGTGAAGAGTGAAACTGAAGTCTGAAAATAATCTAGGAGGAACGTTTAATTAATTAGCATTGTCATCTACATATTCAAACCAATAAAACAAACAATAATCCTTATAGAAAGCCATCCCAAAAACTTCTCTGTGTGTGTATGTGTGTGTGTGTGTGTGTGTGTGCGTGTGTAAAGTTAGAAAAGCAGCATCCAACTGGATGGCTCTGATCAAGAATAACAGAAACGTGCAAAACCCACAGCACCACAACTCACTCTCACCCTCACTAGAAAACTAATGATCTCTGCTTTGGAAAGAAACAATGAAACTCAAAATCAAAGCAGAAATGATCCCTCAGAAGAACAAAATCAAATACAGGTAAGATCCAAGATAAAATAAAAAATAAAACCACTTTAAATATATATCATTTTCCCACTGGTGAAACTTGCGATCAATTAATGCACACTGCTAAAATTGACTGAGCCTCTTTTTTCAAATACACCTCATAAACTGTTCTTCCTAGAAAAAAATAAAACAATACAAACAGAAACAAGACCAACATGGTCTTGTAGTTTAAACCGAATTCTTGTTTTGCTCCGCAACATGACTCAAGATATCTGCTGACATACTTTAAATAATTTCTTTTTTCTCAAACCTGCAACAGCAAAAAGATAAATAATAATAATAACAGCAATATTATTGGTAATGTTAATAACATCAATACCAAAAACAAAAAAAAAAAAATGATGTGGTCCTTCCCAAGGAGAAAGAGAGATAGAGAGAAAGAGAGAGAGAAGGAGAGAAACAGGGAGAGGGGACAGTAGGGATAGCACCCTCTACTGTGGGTTTTGACTGTGGATATAGGTAACACAGCTTTAGAGTGGATTGCTTGTCTCAAGGCTGGTTGAGATTAAACTAATTTGAACTGTAAAACAATCAAGTGCGGTGGAACAGAACTGACTCTTGGGACCCTCAGTGCCTCTCGTCTCTACCAGTGCGAACCACCTCTCGCCTCTCCCATAAAACCTTGGGGTTCCTTTCCCCCAATGATGAGGTCAAAGAAAGTTCTTATTAGTGACTCTGATCAACAAACCCCGCTTGTTGGCTGAAGATGCCACTAAAGCTACGGACAAGGGCTTACATTGGTGGGTTGCTGGATGTGAACGATGGAGAGGACAAGAGAGATGTGAAAGGGAAATATATGACAGATGAAGAGAGAGAGTAGAGAGAGAGAGAGAGAGAGAGAGAAAGAGTAAGCTCTGTGTGAGCCACATGTAGTTGTTGACAAACTCCTTAGGACCAGGGCTGAGAGCAATGCGTTTATGCAACAAGAGGGCTTTCCTTTTCTGCCTGTTTCAGTTTGTTTTGGAATTTTTTGACAAATATAATTTTCATTGATGTTGTTGTGTTTCAAATGTTTTATTTCTTCTTGCCGAAGAAGCTGAACCTCTTCTCGCGGTCCTTGTCCTTCCCGTCCTTGTTGCGCATGGTTACCCCAGCGGCCTCAGTTGAGCTGGGGGAGATGGGGGGCATGGTCATGGCCCGGCTCATGGCCCTCGGGCCACCGGGGGAGTGGTCCCCTGACTCACTGGGCGGGATGGTGGACAGTATGGAGCGGATCCAGGAGCTCATCTCCCCCTGGGAGAGACAGCAGGGGTTACTCCTCATGACACCAGTAGGACAAAACATTCTAACACCACAGGAGGGGCATCAACAGAAACAAGGCCAGGGACTGCTCTTAGACTGACATGTGACACTCACCTCATCCTTTGCTTGGAAGAGGTACTCCTTACCATCACCTAGCCTGCAGACACACAGGGTAGAATTCAGAGCCTTAGTCTGTATACATTCAGATAATAATAATAATAATAATATCATTTGATTAGATGTAAAACTGGTTCAGTGTATCATATATAGTTTAGTCTAAAAGAAGGTACAGGGACACGGATCCCAGAGTTGACAGCTGCCAGTCCTTTGTATATGAATGAATATCTATGAACTGAGTAAGAAGCTCCTCTCACCGGAGCTTAAAGACGTGTTTCCTCTTCTTATAGTCGTTAGCGACTTCACATACGGCCTCTCCCAGGCTGATGGGGACCTCGCCATGGTAAGGGATCCCATTGGAGGCACCTTTGTTATCCTTGTAGAAGCCCATGCTTCCCTTACGAAGGACACAGTATACATTCTGCCAGGATCTATGGGGAGAGAGAGAGAGAGAGAGAGAGAGAGAGAGAGAGACAGACAGAGAGAGAGGAGTCAGAGAGAGATGAGTCATGTCTGAAATGCACATTTTCCTCAAAGAGTTGATGGTGACAAGCAAAGGAGTTATTTCCGTCTCCTTAATCAAACAAAATGGGGTGTATTTCATGCATTCCACATCCATTAACATCTGCTGATATTCATAAAGATTTAAATTTCCATTTCAGCTTTCCAGCAGAGCTGACCAATGCCCTCCCACTCACTCTCCCTCCCACTCTCCCTCCCTCCTTTCCCTTCCCCCCCCGTCTCTGTGGCTCACCTGGTAGCTGCCTTCTTGCTGTGGGACTCCATCTCCTGCTTGCGGTAGAGCATGCCCTCCATGGCGTCTGGGCCAGACTCGGCCCCCCCCCTGCTGGGTAGCGTGGCAGACGGGTCCAGGCGGGAGGACGCCAACCCGCTGTCTCGACCCGGACCATTCACAGACTCAGTCTCTGAACCCTGGGGTTCAAAATGGCAGACACATGGCAGTCAGCATAGAAGATGAGCAAAAAGATCAGATTGGAGCAAAAACAGAGCTTCTTTTCTCTCTTCAGCCAAAACAAGCCGTGATGACCCTTGACAAACAATGTTGTAAACCTGTCATTGACTGTCTGAGATGATAGCAAAATTGCCATATTCATATGCATTATGGTGACGATTAACAGCATGAACATATAAACAGGAACACATAACAAACACAGAGAGACACTGGCACAGAAATACACTAACACACACACACACGTGCGTGCAAGACCTGTGACACATGGGGTACACAGCTCAGCTCTATGGGCTCTTCACCCCCAAACACACTGATGACGGTCATTAACGGCCAACCCTCATCTGTACATCACAAACACACACACCTGACTCAGCACCCAACAAAAAATGGAGCAATGAGGTTTTATTAATACAATCCAGACTTGGATCATGACAATGCAGCAGTAAGCACAATCACAATTTTGCTAGGATAAGTGCATTGGGCTCCAAATGTTTTCTAGTGGGGGCATGACATTATTATCTTTGTTTCCTGGCACAACATCAAATTTGATTTTAGAGGAAATCAACATTTCCTCTCGTCAAAAACCTTTTCCTACCAACACCTAACAATCAAAACAACACCATCAAGCTAGTAACCACACACCCAATCAAAGGAACAGTAAATCTAGGGAAGAGCTTAAACTAACAATCTAGGACAACACAAACAACTGCACTGAAACTACTGCTGTACTATAACTGCTCTTACAAACACTCATGTCCTGGTCGTTTTGAAGCAAAAATGGACCAGCACCCAGAGACTTGAACGACCTTTGATCCATGAGCAGAATGAGTTCATGAATCTGCGTAAGACTGGAAGGCCTCAACAATGCAATGGGACTTGGCTCAGATGTGCAAATGTGTTCAAATAAAGCAATGGTGCAGCAGTGACAGAGGACGATGACGCCCTCTGGTGGGCCAGGCATAGGAACTGCAGTAGACCAGGAGCTGAGCGCAGGCAGTGATGGGGACGATGAGGAAGCTAGGCTAAGGCTAATGTTTGGTACTCACACGCTCCCGCTGCTTTGGCTTAGAGACAGGTTTAGGCTCAGATTTCATTCCCACTGACAACGATACTGACAACGACTGCAGGTAAAAATGCAACAAGAAATAGTTAAGAAGTCCTTGTGCGTCGAGGTGGCTCTCTAATGCTAATGTGCCTAAAATAGACCCTGACACATACAGTACAGACACGTACATGGTACAGAGAGACACACAAGGATATAAACACAGTACAGACACACATACAGTGACTCATGTCTAATGTATACTTACGGGTTCATTGGTCTCCATTTAAAAATACCGATTAATTAAATTATGACTCATACATTCTGTCACACATAGAACATTTAGAACATCTTTCTTTCAGATCTCCTCTGACACATAAGACAAAGACAACATGAAGAGGGACAAGACTTAACACATGAACCAACATTCTCTAGCAAACTGGAATTATTGAATTTGGTAGTTAAACTAAGGGGGGGGGGGGGGGGGGGGGGGTGTCTGAACAGCAGTTAAGTGTGTCCTTTGAATGGATGTAATTGAATATCAAGGACATTGTCATGGGATGTGCTCTCTCCCAACGACCTCTCTCACCTGTGAAGTGTCACCGTCACTGTGGACTCCATTCACTGATACTGACTGGTTCAGTGTCGTCTGGTCCAGGCTGGTCCTGAATGAAGAGGAGAGAGAGGGAGAGAGAGAAAGGGGGGGGGGGGGGGGGAAGAGAGTGAAAGCGTCATCTAGTTGGTGATATTCAAGAGATACAGTATAGATATACTCAAGATTTTACTTTAGGATGACCACCAATGATCTCATGTCCAAATATCTCCTCAACCTCTTAGGAATCACTCCATTCTTACCTGGCTGCAGATTCAGGTGCTTGGCTTTCGGCCTCAGATTGTGCCAGTTCTTCTGTTGGAGGTGGTGTGGGGGGTCGCCGCGCTCTCTCCTCCTCCTCCCTTATCCTCTCCAACTCCTGCTCCTCCAGCTGAAAGAGAAGCCCAGGTTAGTGGAGGAGGACTCTTTATGGAGAAGTCTGTAGTGCCATCAGGTCCACCTTTCCTCCCCTGTCAGTGGCGTGTCTATGCAACGCTCCATGCCTCCTTCCCCACTCCTATCCAGTCCCCACACACTCCAGTCCAACCCACTGTCCTAACACCCCCCCACCATTTAACCATGGTTTATTTCTATTTCTAAAGCCCTCTACTACCGCCTCCCCAGCCCTGTCCTGCCCCCCTCCCCCTCCACTCACCGTAGTAAGTTTCTCCAGCAGGACGAATCGCTCCTCCCAGCCGGCGGCCAGCTTCTCGAAGGCCTCGTGGCGTTTAATCAGGCTCTCCACCTCGTCTACGTTAGAGCCCAGCTCTGCTGCCCGGACCAGGGGCTCCTGCCCTGCCAGCCAAGACTCTGCCACGCTCGCATCCCTGCCGAACTGCAGCACCTCCAGCACTGAGGTAGACAGAGGGAAAGAATAAGTATGAGACAATGGGAAAGGAGAAATGCATACACAAACAGCTGACACACACACACACACACGCACACACACCTATCTGAAGGTGATCCATCTTGTCCAGCCACTTGTCATTGATCTCGTTCCTCCTACCCTGGAGCTGATCTAGTTTCTCCCGGATCTGTGGGACAGTTGGCAGCAGGTGAATAACATAATATGAAAAAACTGCAGAGGCCATTCTGCTTCAACAAACAAACAGAGAGAATCCCTCAAGAGGCAGTTTCATGCCTACCTCAATACTATTATATATAAATACCCAGGAGAGTGTGCATTCAGGTAACCAGGGTTGGGGTGAATTCCTTTTAAATTCTTTTTGAAACCCAATTCAATTACAAATTACAAAGCTTTTTATTTTAAATTTACAGAAGAATGTAAAGAACACACACAGTTGATTTGCTGACTAGATGCAGGAAACCCAGGTACTCCGATCGCAACATATTGAAGAGTCATTGACAATGAATGCCCCTTTTTCAATTACGGAATTGGAATTCACCAATTCCAACCCTGGAGGCGGCTGTGACAATGTTCTGATCCATACCTCATCAGCTGCGTAGTGGTTGTTGTTGATGAGAGAGTTGCCCATCTCATTGCAGGCGGTGAAACTGTCTGCGCGAGTCTCAATCTCTGACTTGATGTCCTGATGGTTGGCTATGACCAGCCCTGCAGAAGACACATCCCTGAGAGGGCGAGGGATGGAGAGAGGAAAATACTATTTAGAATGATATTTCAGATTAGGGCATGCATCTTTTTTTGATGTTGTGTTTGAGCGGTAATTTTGCAGGCCTGTTGTCCTCACCGGGGGCTGTCGTGGGCGTCAATCTGCAGGTTGATCCCGTCCATCCATAGCATGAGGTCACGCACCATGTTGGAGAAGCGGAACTTCTCCACGGTGTCCAGCAGGAGGAGCCGGCGGGCCTGACCAGCCGCCAGCAGGCCCTCCCAGGCCTCAGTCACAGCGCGCTCGCTCCTGTGGATCTCCTCGGCCTTCTCCCCAGCATAAGCCTTCTGCAGCCGCGCTGCGTCGTCCTGCACCTGGTTCACCTGAGGGCCCGAGGAGGGGAGACAGTCAGGTGAGAAAAGGTCCCAACCACTTACAAAACATCTTTCCTTACAACGTATACTATCGTTATCTGCAACAGAAGAGTGTTAATGCCAAACTCCTAATCTCCTTTAAGGAGTAGTACAATAACCCTTCCCTGACTGATTAGATGATGAAGAGCCAACATGTTTGGACTGGTATCATTCCTCCCACTAGTGTAACTGTGCGTAGCCTTTCAGGTAGGGTGCTGACCTGTCCGCTGAGGGCCTGTATGTCGTGCTCGTAGGCATTGTGCTGTCTGTGGAGGTGCTGGACGGTGTTGAGGTCGCGGCCCAGATCAGAGGGTAGCGCCTCCTTCTTCTCCTGGACGCGGCCCAGCGCCTCGCGGCCGTCCTGGTGGAAGCGGTGCAGCTCGTAGGAGGCGGCCAGCATCTGGGTGCGCGTGTCGATCAGCTCCAGCAGGTCCGCCCACGCCTCGTTCAGCCCGTCCTTCCACTCGGCCACGCTGGCGTTCTCAGGGTGGCCCGACTCAATGAGGTCATCCGCCAACCCGTTCACCCCGTCCACACGTTCCTGGCCAATGGTGCTGGTGTCCCGGGCAAACTCCCGGAACTTGTCCCGCAGCATCTGAAGGTTGAGAATGCAGGCAAAGGAAGATATCAAATAAATGCATTGATGATAAATCAGAAATGAACAACATTCCAGTGGAGATGAACAGGTGAGTGTTCCTGCATACAATATGTAAGTGATTGAGTGAGTGAGTGAGTAAAAGGAAGGACACTCACAGTGACATGTTCGTAGTCCTGGCCCAGTTCGTGGGAGCCGGCCACCACTTCTCTCTCAGCGATCCACTGCTCCAGGTCATCCACCTCTTTCTTCAGCTGGGTCAGCCTCAGCCTCTCCTGCAACCGTCCACGACGCTCCTCGGCTAGGTCCTTCAGCCCTGCGTACAGCTTGTCCACCTGGGCTTGCCGTAGGTTGATTCGCTCACTGATGATGGAGAATAAGAGTGAGCTTCAGACCAGTTGCAGTGATACAATTAAAACTCACATTATGGGGTATAAAAAGTGGCACTCGTTTTATGTGGTGGATATTTAAGCAATAATCTTTTCTTCTTCCATCATCCCTATGACACTGAGCGTCCCTGCTACCCGAGCCTTTGTTAAGTCCCCTGGGCCGGGGCACACACACCTTTCTGGGTGTTCACTGGTCACCATAAGCCTGCTGCTGTTGGCCAGCTGGTGGATGGTCTGGGCGTAGTCCTCCAGGGCTTGCTCCAAGGTTTGGTGCTTCTTCACCATCACCAAAGCACTCTGCTCGTCCTGAATGACAAACACAGAGATGTATGCAAACAGATATGAGGTTAGCATCATCAAGCTAAAAACATTTTTTTTTAAATAATATACAAATAAAAAGCTCAAATAATAAAAATAAAAACAGAACCAGATTGAGCAGAATAGTTATCATTAGAAAAAACACGATAAACCTATAGCATGTTTGCTTTGCACTACTTTGTATAAAGCCTTTTTTCTTTCTAACTTGAGCTAGGCCCTTCATCTCTCCACTCACCTTGGCCTTCTCCTCTGACATCATGTGCAGCTCCTGCTCTCCCATCCAGGCCTCGGCCTCTGCTGCATCAGTGTAGAACTGCTGGGCACGGTTAGCCTCCACCAGGCGGGCGTGGCGCTCATCTGTCTCAGCGATGAGTTGGGCCCACAGGTCACGGAGCTCAGCCAGACGGCCCTCCAGAGCCGAGTGCCTCTCCCCGTCCACCTCCTCCTGGCTCAGGGCTATGCCACGCCGGTGGGTCTGGATGTCATCGATACGTGGCTGGTGGCCCTGGATCTCCTTCTGCAAAGTCTAGCAGAGAGGAAGAGAGATGGGAGAGAAATATTTTAAAATACATGTAATATATTTAACATATGTAATGTTCAAAATACAACCATCTACCATTTCTACCCTTCACGGTCCTTCCCCTATATTCCTCCCTGCCCCCATCTCTGTACCTGGTTCTTCTTGATGAGCAGCTGTACACTGGGCAGGTCCTTCCCATGGTCTGTGGAGGTGGCCAGGGGCATCCTCTCCTTCACCCACAGCTGAGAACGCAAAAACAATATAAAAATTTGCAAAGAGAGACACACAAATGATATGTACAGTACGACTTCTCTGTACT
This sequence comes from Argentina silus, assembly GCF_951799395.1. Classification (NCBI taxonomy): domain Eukaryota; kingdom Metazoa; phylum Chordata; class Actinopteri; order Argentiniformes; family Argentinidae; genus Argentina; species Argentina silus. The sequence continues at coordinate 22,222,800 of NC_139656.1, read as the reverse complement.
AGGAGTCAGGCAGTAATGTGGTCCCACTCACAATCTCATCCTCCAGGTCTCTGTTGAACTGGTGGGCCTCTTTAGAGGCGAGCAGGCGCTGCCTCCTCTGGTTGAGAGGGTCCTGGAGCTCGGAGAAGCTGTCAGTGACGCGTCTTTGCTGCCCGTCCACCTCAGCTAGGCCAGCATCCTCCTGAGTCAGGGCTACGGCCTGGGACTGCAGCGACTGCACCTCCTTCTCACGAACCTCCATCTGGTGCTCCAGCATCTGGACAGGGACAAAAATATGGAGCCTTTCAGATGATTCATATCAGCTATCAAATTACATGTTTTTTTCTATTATCACTTGCCAGTGACGGTTAGCTATTACTCTTTTGTTTTTACTACAGTGATACTCTTTTAATCCCAAAATGGCTTTAGAGGAGAATTACAATAGAGAAATACACAGACTCTGGATGGTCTGGACAATGTTACCCACCTGGTGCTTCTGGAGCAAGATGTTGACACTGGTCAGGTCCTTGCCGTAGTCATCACTCTGCAGCTGGCCCGACAGGTTCTTCAGCCAGCCGTCCAGGGCAGAGCAGCTCTGTGTGAAGAGCTCTGCCCTGTTGGCGTCGAAGAGACACTGCGCCTTGGTGCGTGTGGTGCCCTCCAGCTCCTCCCACTGGCGCTGCAGGTCCTCCAGGGTCTGCTGGACCACAGGTTCCAGCTCTGGCTTCTCCTTCACCAGTGCCTGACCCTCCTGATGGAGGAGAGACCAAGAGAGGGGGAGAGGAGCAGAGGATCAGACAGAGCAAAACATGGGCATACACCTCTTTTTCACTTGAATATCTAATGTACAATGGTAATATACCTTATCAATTTTGTCCAGCCAGTCTTTGTTGGAGGCCAGCTCTGCCATGAAGGCCTGGTGTTTTTGCCACTTGCTGTGGAGGTTCCTGGCCTCATCATATGACATGTCCTGAGCTGTCAGCATCTTCTCGTTGATCCAGAGAGTGAGCTGCAATGACAGGAGAGAACGATATGAATGGGTTTTCAGATGAATTATCTTAACTACTAACTACAACTGCTTTAAGATTTTCTAGTTACAGGACACACGTCCATAAAATGTATATACCTATATTAATATGTATAAGTTAAGTTAGGGTTGCATGTTTACCTCCTGTCCGTCTTGTAGGAAGTGCTGAAGTTCACGGTTATCCTTCAATTTAGTCAGGAGTTCGTTTGCAGCCTGCTTATTCTTCTGATGTCTGGTGAAAATTGAGAAAAGAGGAGATTGAGTCACTCTTTCCATAGTAAAATCAATCAGAAAACGAATGAGGTTTAATCTCTTTCATCCCCCTCTCTTCTCACCTCTCCTGGATGGAGTCAGCCTTCTCCTGGATCTTGTCAGAGTTGGCGTTGAGGTCGTTGACGAGGCGACGGCCTGCCTCCACAACACCAGTGATCTTCTCCTCGCTGGCCTCCATGGTGGTCAGGAAGTCCTCATGCTTCTTGATGGCCTCCTCTGCCCCCTCCAGGCTGGAGGGCATCTCTGTGTGGGACAGCACATACTCCTACAGAGAGACACATGGGGACATGATCCTTAGTAACTTATTCAAATAAACATGATCTCTGTAAGATATTTCCACGATAAGAAAGTCCATTCTTCCCCAGGCTCCTGATCCTCCTCCTCACCTGACTGTTGAGGAAGCCCTCTGCCTGCTTCACGTCGCGCAGGAAGGTCTGGAAGTCGAAGGCTTGGGCCAGGAGACTGTGGCGGTTCTCCCACATGCGATGCAGCTCGTTCCAGCCGGTGTCCAGCGCCTGCAGCCTCTGGGCCAGGAACATATACTGGGCATCCGTCTGGCCCTGGGTCACCTCATCGCCCACCGCACGCATCTTCTCGTAGTCCTCCTTGTAGTTGTCCACCTCGTTCTTGATGCTCTCGTGCTGGGTGAGCAGGCACTCGGCCTCGGGCAGGGAGGTGGGGATGTCCTCAGAGGCCACGGCTGTCTGGGTGCGTGACAGCCAGGACTGGAAGTCATCCAGGTCCCTGAGGAATCCCTGCAGCTTGCTTGCCTCTCCGAGAGACTCCTCGCGGCGCTTCATAGTGGCGTTGAGCTCCTCCCACACCTCCTGGATCTCCGCCAGACGGGCGTAAATCTCCTCCGCCTGGTCTGGGTGCTCCTGAGCTAGCTTCTCTGCCTCGTTCCTCATGTCATCCAACTTGCCCTGAAATGATTCAGGAAATAAATAAATATGGGGGCGTTGACAACATCACCTGACCTACACTTATTGTAATAATGCTCAGTAAAGCATAATAAATCCAAATAATGCAAAAATACAGAATGGTAAAAACCCTCTCATTTTTAGATAAACTCTTAATCTCCTAAACCTAATCCATAACCCTCACCCCGATCCCTATCTCTGCCGTACCTGAATGGCCTCCAGATCTCTTTCCATGCCTGTGAGTTTGCGCTGCAGGGCCATGACTCCAGCCAGGTCATTGCCAAGACTCTGGGTGGACTCGATCACCTTAGTCTTCTCTCTCATCCAGGTCTGGATCTCATTACACTCCAGGTGGTAGTTCTGGATGTTCAGGGCCGACTCCAGGGCCTGCTTCCTCTGGTCCGCCAGCCGCTGGAACTCGGTCCATCTGGGGGGACAAGAGCAAGAGGAATGTTCAATGAACACAGTGTAATATCTCTGTGTTTGATAGGCACCCACTTCTCCAGGCTCTGACCACTAACTCAAACCACTATAAACATGCACAATGGGACACAATACACAGCCAATTAGTCAAACAAAAAGACTGTCCTTTCTGCCTAGAGTGTACAGACTGACCTTGTAGTGTACTGTACTTGTGGACATTTCTTTAATCCACAAACTGTAAATGTGCCCAGTTGTAAAATCTGAACTTTGAACCCCAAAAAATAAATCCCTTATTAGATTACTGTTGTGTTTGTATGTACATGTATTTTTATATGCTTATTTCAGAGTGGTAACGAGCATCTCATTTCATATTGTTATGTAATGATGCGTATGCATTCTGTTTGTCTTGTTGGGCACACACCTGTTGTTAAGCTGATCTTGTGTCTGGTGGATCTGGTCCTTGCTGCGGTTGTCAGAGCCCAGCAGCTGCTCAGCCACCTGATTGACATCAGAGATGCGAGTGCCCAGGTTATTCATCTCAGGCTCCAGGGTCTCGAACCTGCAGCCACACACACACACACACACACACACACACACAAAAAACACATCATCAACTCAAAGCCTCACACAGTGATTCCCACTCCTATCCATTCATCTTTCTGTCTCTCTATATACAATGGAGAATAGAGGAAGGGAAAGGGATCCCAAAAGCAACAGCCTCTAATGCGAGTGTGGAGCTGATTCTAGATTCAACATTGAAATTCTACAAAAAACACTGATCTGATTTCACATCTGATTGTAGCGTTGTTGAGATGAGAGGAGATTGTTTGACATCCACTGAACAAGGCAGAATGAGTACAGTGTCAGTGATTATTGTCTGAGTATATGAGCTCTCTTTTCTTCTCCAGCATTCCCTCTCTACGAAACACGTCTTCTCTCCAGGCTCACCTCTGCTGAACCACCTCCAGATCCTCCAGTTTGGTGGGGATCTGCATGTTGTCCAGCCACTGCTCCTTCTCCCCCACCCACAGCTGGCAGGCGCCAGCCTCACTGTACATCCGGTAGAGCGCTAGCGCCCCCTCCAGGGCCTGGCGCCGCGACGCAGACAGAGACTCCAGCTCCTCGTAGCGCTGCTCAATGGCAGGCAGACGTCCCTCCACCTGCGGAGCCAACAACCGTTCACTTAGCTGAGAGCTCTGAGCAGAATCAACGACAAGACAAAGAGCACAGAACAGGGAGAGATGAAGAGAAAGTGTGGGCTGACCTCAGGGGAGTGTGCGTGGGTTTGGGGCAGGGAGAGGGCCTGCTCGTGCAGTGAGTCGATGAGGGGGCGGTGGCTCTGGATCTCCTCCTCCACCTCCCTCTGCTTGCGGGCCAGAGTCTGGGTGGAGAACTCGTCGTGCCCCACCTCCTGGCTGGACACCTGGCGAAGCGTCTCCAGGATCCAGGCCTCCATGTCGTTAGCATCTGTCTGGAACTGGTGGAGCGCCACAGCCTCCTTCAGCTGCTGCTCTCTCAGCTGGGACGTCTGCGGAGGGAGGAGAGAGAGAGAGAGAGAGAGAGGGGATGAGATTACAACAAGAACAAACATGTACTAAGACGTATTAGACTGACTTCCCTTCATGCTCTTTCCCCTGTTCACTCACCTCCTCCAGATGGGCCCACTGTTCACGGACGTCACGGATCCTCTCTGTGACCTCTGGTGATCCATAGTGTCCCTCCTGCACCAGGGTCTCCCCGGCGGCGATGCTGTTGCCCAGAGGGCCATAGCGGGCCGCCATCTCGTCCCTGAAGGCCTCGTGCTTACTGAGCAGGTGCAGGGCGGAGGTGAGGTCACGGCCGCAGTCTCCGCCAGCCAGGATCTGCTCCTGCTCCCTGATCCAGGCCGCCTCCTCTCCCAGCTCCCACAGGAACTGCCATAGACGTCGGGAGTCCTCCAGGCGCTCCCGCCGCACCCCGGCCAGCTGGCCCAGCTCCTCATAGGCCGAGCCAAGCAGAGACACTTTCTCGCCGACCAGCGCTGGCTCACAGGGCTTATAGACTGAAACGGAGACGGAAACAAGAGGAAGAGTTCAGAGTTCATGAAGAGAATTCCAAACAAATGTCCCAATTCAGTCCTACTCAATACTAGGGTGTTTATTCACAGCATGATAGCTGCATAGTGAATCCATACTAGACCGAGTGGAATCTTTATACAAATGCCAATGTAGCAGTACAATGTGAGTACGGTATGCGTTTGGAGGTTTGTTGTCTCACCCTGTTCGTCGGAGGTGAAGCGCTGTGCGGCCCCCTGTACCGCACGGACCCTCTCTGCCTGGGCTGAGATATCTGCCTCCACCAGGGTGTGTGTCTGCAGCAGGTCCTCCACATCATGAAGATGCTTTCCGCTGTCCTGGGACTGCAGGCGGCCCTGGGAGACGACACAACAAGAAGCCACATCAGCAACAAGCTCACCATGCTGGGATTCCAGGGCAGTTTTACAGACACTCCTAATTAGAAGTTAATGGAAGGCTGTATTAGTAAGACATTCATGCTTCCAGCAGCCACTAAAAGTTATAGATTAAGCAAAGACATCAATATCTGAAATGAAGACGGCCAGTTTTTGTGGTGATTAGTGATTAGTGAGACTTTATCTTGAGAAAGGGGAGTTCTCATTTGGTACTGATGAGATTAGATTCTCTGAATCACAATAACATCAAACTGTGAGCCGGGGAAACAGAATTGGCCAAGACCAAAGGGCTAAGAATACTGGACAAGCAGGGCATTCTTCCAAACGACTTCCAGTCAGGTCTACCTCAGTTAACTTGTGCAAACCCTTAATGCCCAGTGCCGGCAGGGCCATGGGGGCTACAGAGGACATGGCCTGGAAGGTGGCTGAGGTGCTGTGGGAGTCAATGGACTTCTGAACAGGGCTGAGGCAAGGGGTGGACAGGTTGTGTGTGCAGGACATGTACCCTATTACATTACAGCTTATAGATCAGTCCAGTTTGTCTGGGTTACAAACTCAGCATCCAATGGACTTAAGTGTATGGAATGGACTGGAGTTTAACTTTTACTATATACAGTGCTACGGTTACCTTCATTTCTCCCATCCAGTCCATGATGTCACGCATCTCCTGCAGGAGCCTCTGCAGGTCGCGGTGTGCGTGCAGCCTCTCCCTGCGTGCAGCCAGCAGCTCTTTTAGATACTCCCAGAGCCGCAGCACGTTATCCCTCCGCGCCAGCACACGCCTCACGTCATGGTATCCCTCCGTCTCCAGCTCCCGAGCCACCGCCTCCACGGCCGCCACGCGCTCCCCGTACGCCCCGATGTCCGTCTCTATGGCCTCGTGTTTACGGGTGGCGGCCTCCACTGCTCCCAGGTCCACTCCAAAGTTGTCCTGGGTTAGGGTTCGAGTTTGAGTTCATAAGTAAGAAAAGTCAGTGTGTTTCTCACTATGGAAATGATGCTGTATGTGTGTGTTCATGGCAGTCAATATGTTCAATAAGGCATACAAAGGGTTAATGGCTAAATACACATCCTGTCATGACATGAGCCTTATACGAGAGGTAGGCTCCTGAACAAACACAGAATGTAAACACCATTGAGTGGACACAAGCTACATTTACGTAAATCACTCTCAACGTGCATTAGAGAGATAATTACAATCGCTCATCCGCAGGACAGCATGATATTAAAACTGTCCGTTCAATTAAAATAATGTCATCACAACCATGGATTATGATTGCTGTTATCTGTAAGCGCTGCACATCTGGGAGACAGGCAATATGCAGCCCCTACTGCTATCTCTCCCCTGGCTCCTCCGGAGTCCAAATATATGACCCGTAAATAGACCAGGCGTGTGTGTGTGTGTGTGTGTGTGTGTGTGTTACCTGAGAGACAAGTCGCTGGTTCTCGCTCAGCCAGGTCTCCCTCATGGCTGCCTTGCGATCGAAGCGTGCAGCCAGCATCTCCAGCTTCTCCTGGCGAATCAGCTCGTTCCTCAGCGCCAGCTCCCGCTCATGCTCTGCCTTCTCCAGCCGCTCCCATGCCTGCCGAGCCAATCATAACACATAAGCTGGTCGTCAGGGAGATCACTAAACCAAGGTTGCTCCTGTATAATTCTAGAGACCTGCAGGTCACACTAACTGGTGTTCATATATGCTCTAGTGATGAGAAGTCATACATCTAAACAGAAGGTGACTGATGTACTTTTGCATGACGTTTCCCCACCCTCCCATAGCCCCTGTGCACAGTGAATGTGATACAGTACCTTGTTGATGTCAGAGATGAGTTTGCCCTCCCTCGGTATGTACACCTTCTGGTTGTTGGCTCTCATCTTGCTCTGAATGGTGAAGAGCAGGACCTCAAGATTTCCTTTCTCTGTGAACCTGACACACACACACACACCTCACGTTGGTCAGATCATCATATAATCATATATGCAGTAAACTAACTCGGTGAAAGGGGTACAGTACATGTTCAAGACACCATTCAGCTACTTGGATTCTAAATTCCCCACATATGCCCCCCACTCACTTGGGGGGTTTCTCCACGGTGCGGTAGGTGTTGAAGGCTTGGAGCTGGTTCTGGACAGCATTCAGGGAGTTAGCTAGCTGCCGGTCGTTAAGGGTTAGAATGGTCTGCTCAATCCACTGCAGCAGCTCTGACGCCAAGGTTTCATACTTCTCAATCAGCTGGTTTGCCTCAATGGCGTAGTCCAAGACCTGGGATGGATAGAGAGAGGGTGAGAAGGACTGCAAGAGACACACACAGAGACACACAAAATACACCGTGCGCGCAGACGCACACCCCCCCACACACACACACCAAACACACACACCCCACCTTGCCAATCCTCTTGCCCTCCACAGCCAGGGCCTTCATCTTGGAGAAGTAGTGGTAGTAAGTGGCCACGTAGGTGATTATGGACTTCTCATCTGGCTGGTCAACGTTGACATCTGGACAGAGAGAGGGACTGCTTCATCAACCAAGTTCATTTGCACTTGATTCTCTGTCATCTTCATCTCCTTTCCACAGAGCATTCACGCACACACATGCATACACACAGACACACATACACACACACACACACGCATCCAAACACACATGGTGCTTGTCTCCAGACTAACTAGTGGCTAAGGAGCTGTGCCAAACTTGCACCATGTATGGACTTCCTCTCTGGCCCAGTGATGTCAACAACATCTCTAAGCCCCATCCCTGTGCTCAGGCTGTCCACCCGCTCCCTTATTCTCACTTAATCTGTAATTAATTCCTGTAATCCTACCTACCCCTGCACCCCAGCACAGGAGTACTGTCTTGATGGCCACAATGGGGGATGGGGGAGGGAGGAGGACGGTCACCCCAGGGTGACACAAACACAACCCCCGTCCACTGTCTGAGTGCTGGACACCACTCACCTTCGGGGTCCAGGAGTTTGGTGAGTCCCAGCTCCTTCTCTGCCACGTTGAATGCATTCTGGAGGTTGTAGTGGGCATTGGACCGCTTCAGGGTGTCAAACTCAATCAGGTCCGATCTATTGGGGGAGGGGGACAACAGTTGGTGCTTTGAATTAACACAAAGCTCAGGGAAGCTTGGAGGGTAAAGATTTTATCTAAGGAACAATCCAATTCTAGTTTAATCAGTAGACCTGCAAGTTGTAAAGATTACATTAGCTCCAAATGTGGCCCTATCGTGTGTCCACTTATCCAAAGCGATACCGTTTTGATTATTCATTTCATTTCCTCCCACTTTGAATCCGATCAGATCATGTAAATGGAAATGCCAGAATTTACATGACTAACTGTAGCTCAGCCATTCGAGATTTCAAACTATCGACTTGTACATTAGGGCACCAGTGAGCAGTTAGCTGCAGGCCTTCATTTATGTGTCAGTATTTGACTGATGAGGTTCATCCATCTTCTTCCAGTTCATATAGAGCTGCCACAGGAGAACTGACACTTGAGGGCTCCCACTGCTGTGCCACATTGTGCCACCAGCAGAGTGCGCCGATGAGTCACCAAAGTGTGGCCTTGCATACGTAATGAGTGGGTTTTATTTCTGCTATCTAGGTCAACTTACTCCAAATGTATTTTCATCCATTTAGCCAAACTGCAGTAGGTTTTGAAGACAGACCCAAATAGAAAACGGGGATACAGATACCCGAACCCCCGGGACAGGTAGATAACAGGACAGGTGTTCCTCATTATGCAAAGGAACTGAAGGGATAACAGGTCAAAGTACTGGGAACACCTATCCATCCAGGGGAACAGCCGTGGATCTAAATATATCACTGGACAGAGAACACCTCAGGGGATGGGTAACATTAGAGCCCCCAGGTGGAATGGATGATTTGACTCTTTGGTATGACAGTGGTGACAAGAGTACAGGGGAAAGGTCATTTACCTGTGTTTATGGACGATGGCGCTGAAGGCCAGGCCGTCTCTCCAGCTGGTGGTGAAGTTGTGAACGTTGACATTGGGGTACCTGCAGAGGGAAGGTCGAAGGTCATCAACTGCACTCAGCAATATATATACATATATATCTTTTAATTTTAACAGTGACAAAGTAACACTGGAAATTCCTAAAATTATATTGATTCAATACAAACAACTTGCATTTACAGTATGTGTAACACATCCTCAATCTCTCAAACTCCCCCCCCCGCTCTGTCTCTCTCTCTCGCTCTTCCCCCTTCTCACCCAGCAGTCTTCATCTGGCACCAGAGCAGCAGGGCCTCTTTGGCCGACTTCTTCTCCTTGTTATCCTCAGTCTCCACGCTGATGTCTTGGATCTGTAAGCAGAGAGAGCATTCTCACAGTCAGACACCTGGCCTACTTAACACTTGACCCATCACTGGAGTTTCATCTGCTTTACAGCTCTTTTTATATTCGGTTTGATGATAAATCACAACCCAAATCTAATCAGTCTACTTGACAGCAGAGATTTTCTCTGATCCATATCAGTGTGGAGAGTAAAAAAAGCTGACGGGTCATAATTGTAATTATGTCCTGCTTCATGTGAGAAAAATAGACTGCTGAAATCTCATCAGAATATTAACATCATCTGAAAACAGAATCGGCCCAGAAAACCACAGCCAGGCAGTAATTGCTTCCATTCCCATTAGGTAGCCCGGGGCGGAGCTACATGCAGAGACCTGATGTCTCAAACCCAGGCTGTGGTTTTAAAGAGAGACTGCCCTGACTAATTTCGCCTTGATTTTCTTCTTCCTTCTCAAAAATGCAACTGAGAACGAGATTTGTTTCTTGCCTTTTGACGTGAATAAACAAGAGTCGGGCTTTGATAATGCAGTCCAGAGCCACACGGTTCAATCCTGGGGAGAACCCTGTACCGATGCTACACAGACCGTTTTGTTGGGTTTTTCGCTTCAGTTCCTCTCTAAAGAAAGTTAATGCGGCAGGAGCCGGATGTGCATGAGAGAACGGGACAGGACTGGGCGCATTGGGGTGGCAGAGCAGATGTTACCTGGAAGCGGAGGATGATGGTCCAGATCAGACCCAGGGTCAGGCGGTGGTTCCCGTCCACAATGTCGTGGGAGCCCATGTTCTCCAAGTGGACCTTCTGCTCCTTGAGGAACTGCAGGGCTTTGTCAACGTTCTCCAGACAGTGGATTCGCATGCGGCCCTTTGTGGGCTTCGGCTGGAGGTAGAGACCAGAGAGAGGAGGAAGGGGTGTCAGGTTGGTGTGCGAGAGGGGAGGGGGAGAGAGAGAGGGAACGCAGAGATTGAAAAGAAGTGTAAGAATGATAGAGAGATTTCATATTCAGGAGAGAGTGAGGAGGAGAGAGAGGGAGAGTGGAGAGCGTGAGGGGAGGAGGGGGCAAGGGAATGCAGGAGTGATGGGGTTTGTGTAGGAAGGACAACAAGGTGACTTGATGAGTCGTCATGAATCAGGGGTCAGAGGTCAGAGGTAAAGTTAGTTACTGACCAGCTGTTCTCCTGACAGCACCTCCAGCAGGCGGATGAGCATGCGTCCATCGCGCAGGTCAGTGTAGAGATCCCCGATGCGGCAGGTCACACGGCCCAGGTGAGAGTTCACCCACTTAGTGAAGGTCTTCTTCTGCACCGCCTCACGCTCGTCTGCAGAGGACACAACAGGAGAGGAAAGGAAAAGGGTTAAAGCAAGGCTACACCAATCATGAAACTGCTCCAAATGACTGACAGAGCAATCATTGCCCCTCATGTGAAGTCATGCATTGATTTGTAATTGAACTATTCCCCAACCGAGACTGTTATGGCAATAAATATCTCGGGGGGGATGCAAATCTGTTCTAGACAAACACTTATGTAGCCTTATACCTCCATTAAAAAGCCTCAATCATTCCTCTGCTGAGTCTGACGACAGAGTCAGTAAATTATGTGGACCTAGGCCCCCCGTGCAGCGCAGTACAGTTCACAGATGAGCTATGCCATTAGGTCATTGAGATCACTGATGTGACAGCTTAGGAAGGGTTCTCAGACCCTTTAGTGAACCCGAGTGAGTGACTGCACTGCTGACGTGGGCACTGCCACTAGCCTGAGACAGCACAGGTCTGGATGGGAGCCCAGCTTACGGCTCAGAATGACACAAAACATGCAAAGGGTGAGGGTCAAAATCCGTGATGCAATGTCGCAGGACACCAGAAATGGGTGAAAGTCATGTTACAGGAATATAAAGGGATAGAATGAATGATGCCACAGCGGCACCATAGACATATGGAGCAGAGGCTATACCTGCCACCTAACAAGGTGACCTCATTTCCAGGTAACATGGTCTTGCTCTTTGTGAGCTAGGTCGAATCTATGGCAGAAAAAAAACATTATAGTCTGAGAGTGAAATGATTGTCGTTACAACAAGCATGGGCCCGCACACACAGTGCGCAAACACATGTAAATACAAGAAAGAATGAAAAGATCAGATCCTGCGGCGGTGAGTTAAATGAGCACATCATTTCTGACTGTGTGAAAATGACTGCAGTAATCAAGGTAAAGATTAAAGCATCTCCAAATTCAATCAGGAAAACCGTCATGGCTTTGTGATCTAAAATTCCTCTTCTAAAACAGGTTACTGAGGGCACAGAGCCAACACACAGGGGTTTGATTCATGGTGTTAACGAAAGCTTCACTATATCTGTAAGACACAGTGAGACGGTTCTCCATGCGAGACAGTGTGAGACAGAGAAAACTCCTTGACCTCTTGTGTGAATGTGTGATACAGGCCTAGGTGCTGTATCACACATCGTATGACTGGAGACAACACTCTAGTCTATTGCTTCTAGATACAGGCTACACTCCTCAGGCTAAAAGGCGACGTGACATGTGACCTAGACATGGGGTCAAGTGTGGATTAAAACTTGTAGGCAAAGTCGCATCAAACACAGGGAGACTGGCACTAAAAGACACAGGAAAAGCTGCCCCACCTGGCCAGGATGCCACCCTTCTGACTCAGACAGGCGTCTCAGCCCTGGATCTCCATCAGGCTGAGCTGGGCTCCACCTGGGCCCAGACTAACAGCTACCAGTCTGCTGGAGCAGGGGAACAGGGGACAGAACAGGCAGTATGGCCTGGCCAAAGTGGCAGTGGCTCTGTGGTGGCCCTATGGCACCCAGCCGGACAGGCACGCCGGGTGGGAGAGCAGCTGGCTGCGTGGCAGAGTGTTAGGTAATCCTGAGCTGATCTATGGTTGTACTTGAGGGATTAGGTGGCCACTTTACAAGGTTTAAAGCCCCCCTCTCCCTGCTGAGGATCCCTTCAATCAAACGCTAATGGGTTTGTTCAGGAGGAGGGGGGGGGGGGGGGGGGGGTCAGGCGGCTGGTCAGGTGGCTGTTCTGAGGTCTTGAGAAGGCCAGCATGAGTAAGATGACAGCCTGCACAGTTCAGAGCTCATGATGGAGTGTGGTATGAAGGAGGAGGAGGTGGGGTTGGTCAGTTGTCCAACACTCAACAAGTATTTGTAAGAGAGGTCAGGTGGGTTTTACTCTCCTGAGAGGGAGTCTTAAACACTCTACTAAAAAACTCAATACATACACTCACCGAACACTTTATTAGGAACACCTGTACACCTTCTCATGGTAGAGGTGGTCTAATGGTGTGGGGAATGTTTTCTTGGCACACTTTGGGCCCGTTAATACCAATCAATCATCGCTTGAATGCCACAGCCTATTTGAGTATTATTGCTGACCATGTGCATCCCTTCATGGCCACAATTTACCCATCTTCTAATGGCTACTTCCAGCATGATAATGCACCATGTCACAAAGCAAAAGTCGTCTCAAACTGGTTTCATGAACATGACTTCATGAGTTCAGTGTTCTTCAGTGGCCTTCCCAGTCACCGGATCTGAATCCAATAGAACACCTTTGGGATGTGGTAGAACAGGAGATCCACAGCTTGAAAGTGCACCTGAAAAATCTGCAATCAATGCCACGAAGAATTGAGGCTGTTTTGAGAGCAAAGGGAGGCCCTACCCAGTATTAGTATAGTGCTCCTAATAAAGTGCTCAGTGAATGTATAAAGAATAGAATAGAAAAACATTATTGTCCAAGCAATGTGAACATTTGCCTTGAGACTCGAACAATGATCAAACAAACCCAACAACCACTCACTCAACGATCACTGTCACAAATATTCTAAACGGATCTCACCAACAAGATGTCAACATGGACAGAGTAACCAGTCATTGCAAACTCAAAGCAGGACTAAGCAGCAGCCCCTTATTGAATGAAATGGGTCCTTTTATAGGATTACTCTAATTAGACGGTTCTTATCAGTTCTTATAATGCTGAACCATTCAATCTAACTGAAACCCCTATTTGCAAAGCACGCATATCACATGACGACCTGGTAAATGTGTCATCTGCATAGAGCTCAGAAACGAGTCCAGCTGGTTTACGTCTCACGTTGAAGTACGTCATACCGGTACAACACGAACACTGACAGGTCTACTACACCTCGTCAACCTCAACACAGGAGGACCAAACTGAGATGACCGATTCTGGAATCTCTCTTTCTCTCTCCCTCTTCCATTGAACAGTGGTCTGTCGGTCCATTTATTGTAAAAAAATAAACATATGAACAGAACAGAACATAAAATGAACAGTAAACAGATTGGCCTCTGGTGTGGACCAGGAAATATGCTCCAGCCAATCCCAATTAAATCCCCCTGGGCTTGACCTGTGACCGCTATGAAGCAGCTCTGACACCTCCAGTACTCCACTACCCCTGACTGGGAGGAATGTGGAATGTTCTCCCACTCTAAACACTTCCAGGGAGGACATGGGATGCACATAGCAGTAAGTCACTGTAAGATATGCAGAGTTAAAAAAGGGCTGTCTGACTTTCATGAATTATTAAACACAAGATAAGGAGAGCAATTAAGAAATAAATGGAATTCCGGGGCTGTGAATTTGGCTGCAGATGCTTGGATGCATGGGGTTTAAAACAGAGCACTCACCAGGTTATCAGGGAAAAGGTCTTAGGGAGGCTAGAGTGGCTTTGCATGCGTGTGTGTGTGTGTGTGCATGCATGCGCGTGTGTGTGTTTCTGTCATCACGCATGACTGGTATTTCTATTAGTCTGTTTTATGTTTATGCATTTCTTTTGCCGTTAGCTTCCTCTCTGTGTGTGTGTGTGTGTGTGTGTGAGACAGGCACTGGTAGTTGTTATCTTGGTAGGATGAAGGGCGGACAAACTCCCTCATGGCGCTGGTTCTTTGCCTGGATCTGGCAACCTTGAACGTCTCAGGGTCCTGACTAAGCCTGGCTGTAGTGGCCTAGACAGGGTGACCTGCATCTCACCTCTCCACAATCACCTTTATACTGCGTCATTCATATCCATCAGCTTGTTCACATTGATGACACAAACAATCAACGGCACAGAAGTGGAGAACTGGAGGAAATGGGTCACAGTGAAATACATCAGTCAGTCAGTCACAGAAATCCTTCAGAGTACAGACTGCTGTATGAGCCCAGTGAGAGAGCGGCCAAGTGTGCAGTACAGTGGTGGTGACCCATTTAATCAGGACAGGACTGCTTTGCAATGCAAACGACGTGTAGCTGTCAGAAGCAGGATCTGGGCATGGGTACAGCACACAGAGAGAGAGCCAATCAGTCAATGAAATGAGCATGATCAGCCAATCGCCTCCAGACAAAGTGAGCAAAAGCACTTTCTTCGCAGCTTAATCGGTTACTCACAGGATTCAAGTCCAGACAAGTGGTCAATCATACACGTTCATATTTTCTATCCGAGGGGCTGATATATTAGTCTACCACCGTTGAGATGCCCTGAGGTGTGCAGCAGTGAAATGAAGTGTTCTAGAGTGTTCTGACCATAAAGAGAACAGGGAAATAAAAAGTCTACAGTAACACATTCCGCCCCATAGCATTCCAGAATTGCTTAGGGAATAGGGTGAGTGGGGGGCCAGAAAGCAGCACTCTATATCAAACAAAGCAAACACAAAAAACATCCAAACATAGCCTACTATGCCACTCATGGACAGTACACTCATCCATTACAATATGCAACCCTTCTCACAGCCTTTAAGTGAAGTCAGCCTGTCTAAAATAATTCCTCTGGCATGGGTTCTGACTAAAGGCCCCTCAACTATGTGCAGGAAATTGCACCTTTTTTTTCCGTTACAAACTATGCAATAAACACGCTGAGAGGACAGTGACAAAAACAATGTCAACATCTCGACAAACAGTATGTTCTTCCAAGGACCTCATGACTGTGTTTACACAATACAGAGATTAAAAAAAGAGAGTACATAGTGTGCATGCGCGTACACGCTCACGCGCACACACACACACACACACACACACACACACACACACACACACACACACACCACTCTTAAGTGACACTGTGTGTGTGTGTGTGTGTGGCTTTAGTGACAGCCACGCCCTTGAGCTATCTTCGATTGCAAAGACAGATAGGAAGTGAAAAAAGAGAGATGGTTTCACTGTCATGAGATGTTGAGCAAAACCTGGTAAAACGGTTTTTGGGGGGGGGGCATAAAAATAGAGAAGTGAGTAAAAGCAGTGTGATGCATTTGTGATTGAGTCCAGATAAATGCTAAACGGCATTTGAATCACATCACCACCACTTATCTCCCCCAGCATAGATGGGTCTCTAAGTCCCTCTGCCACCAGGAGCACCAGATAAGACCGAGAAAAGACAGGCAGCCAGACAATGACACGTTTCGTGGACACACAGTATTATCCCCCCCGGCTGTACCTCTACCTGTAATTCAGGTGTGAATGATTATATATTTTTCTAGGTGACCTTTTCCTGTTTCAAAAGCATTTTCTTTCTTTTCTTTTTTAACCCTTCAGAAGCCTCTGCCTCAGCGTGAGTCTTGGGTTTCATGTGCCTGTGTAGCAATATGGTATACCTTACTCTGTCCTGTTTTCTTTTTCTCCCTCTCCCTCTCCCTCTCCCTCTCCATTCTTTTGTGTGGTTGGCAGCCTCAGGGCTTTGCCAGAGAGTGAGAGAGAGAGGCAGATAAACCTGTGGCAGACACACATCAGCAGATTAAAACAGAGAGATGAGTATTTGGCTTAGGGACGGTAATGACCTGACTTGTAACACACATGCACACACATGGATAATAATGGTATGTGTGTGCACATGCACACCTACACACACACTGTACCTACTCACAAACACAGACAAAACTTGAATCGTTTACTACAAAAACAGTCATGTAATAAATCTACACATGTAGGCCAACTTAACCAACCAGAGAGAGAGAGAGAGAGATAAAGACAACGTATTCAGAACAATGATCACATCACACACAGATAAAAGTCATCCTAATGAGTACAAAAAACAAATTAATGTTGGTAACAACGAGACTGATCTCCTGACACTCTATTCCCACTCAAGGAGAGACATATGGTTGATTTAATACCAGCTGTACTCAGAGACAGGACAGCAAGCTGGAGCCTCTGGTATCAGAGCACAGGGCTTCTCAAGGTCCAGTCACAAGACTATTAGCCTTGACTGTTGCCATGGACACACACCGACTTCCGATTGACTGTCCTGCTCTCAAGGTAAACAAGAGTGATAGAAGGACAGCACAATGTGTACGTATGAGACAAAGATAATCTCGATGGCTGAAAAGCAGTTTGTTTTCTTCCTTAAAGATATGTAAAAGATATTTCTCTCCTCATAAGAGGGCACAGCCTTTCTTGATAGTTGTTGTTTGTCTTGAGTCTTTGTGAGAACATCTGCGATGTCACACAACTCACCGGGCAATAATAACCGCTCACTCTCGCTGCTTCTCTCACATAACAAGCACTACATAATAGCGTGTGGGTTTCCCTGCGGGCGTGCGGTTACCTCTTCTACAGGAGGGAGCTGCAGGGAGAGCCTGGTCAATGAGCCACCTGAGGTGGATTACAGTTCTGGGTGTGGGCCTGGTGTGGGAAGGTGGAGAGGACCACATTCCTCCTGATGCCTGGTCGTGTTGTGACAGCACCCAGCCCTAAGGAGGAGGAGGTGGTGGTAGTGGCAGGGGCCTAACAGAAACTAGGCAGCCAGATTCCCTGCTTCAGCCCTAATAACAGGGCCGACACACACACGCTGACTTTGCTCATCATACTAAATTCACACAAACCTATAATCAGCTGTGTTAAATGCATAACAGCATACACCGTTGACCTGTACTGTTTCCTTATAAATCACCTGTACAGGAAGAATGTTGGTGTGAATGTGTGTGTATTCAATTGCAGGCATGACTGTGTATAGTCACCTTGGTCTTGTTTGTCTCAGGCAGGTATACTGTAGGTATTTGCCCTGGGGGGAGGAGGGGGTTACATCATCCATAGTACTGTATGAAACATTCCCCGGGCGCTTTCATAATAAGGCCCTGTGTGGTTCCCACTGAATACTAGGCCTGCCTGTGTCCGCCCTGCTACCCGCTGATTTAACGTCCAAAAACACACCCTGATAGCATCTGTGCAACTCTGATAATAATGATGATCAGCAGGTAATCCAAGCACGAATGCCACCAGTGCTAATCCTGTGTCTGTGTGGCTCATGCAGGCTGGGGGCCTGTGAGGTGCAGCGCAGGTACAGATAGGACCGGTGGGATGGGCCTGTGGCTGACACACACACACACACACACACACACACACACTCTCCAGGCAGACACAACAAGTGGATGCTGTACTGCCAATGAAAGCTTAGCTATCATAACCCAATCTCATGAGTTATGCCACTACAAATGCTCCATCTGTCAGCTACACAGCTACAGGTACAAGATGACAGATGAGGAGGACTACAGGTCTTTAAGCGCTTCTACAGTTGGCTCCAGCTGAAATCATACGCCATATCTGCATCTGAGCTGATCAAGATGTTTCCAAAGAAAACTTGTCTGCCCTTCATAAAAGACTTCTGCCATCTGGTTCCTTGGCAAGGTTACAGTTTATGGCCTGCAAGACAATAAGAAGACGTGTCTCACTTCAGGAATGCCTTCACTGTGCTGTTAAACAGAGCATGACACGTTTGATCAGGAAACAGAACAGAAGTTGTACTAACTTCTCTCTAGCTTTTCATTAAGGGGGCAGACTTCAGGGTCAGTGGATGTCTGAGAAAGCTGACGTCATTTGCAGTGTCATCGCGCCTTATTGACGGCAAACTAAGCAAGGTATACACACACAACACACTCTCTGTGGCCCGACACAATATGTCAGCATCCCTGCGCCAGGACCTGATTAAATCCTGTCTGAGTGAGAGAGAGAGAGAGAGAGGGGGGGGGGGGGGGGGGGGGGGGGGACTTCAACAGTCAGGTGGAGTGCCACGCAGACGCCTGGAATTGAACCTGACTCAAATTCATATCAACCGTTAACCCTTCTATTCATCTGTGTCCCCCTACAGTATTCTCTGTCTCTCTCGCCCTTCTCTCTCTCTCTCTCTCTCTCAGGTGCAGCATGTCCTATAGTCGTGCTGTCACCCTCCACTGCTGTGCCAGGTGGCTCTGCTGATCTCTTGTTTTCTAAACAGGCGGGCGATCCCTCAGTGAGCTCTCCAACCCTGGCACCGCTCGCTGGCCTCGACGTGAGTACAGAGGAGAGTGCATGACATAGACCTCAGGTAAGGGGTGGCGTAGGATTAGACTACTATATGCAATAGATACTTTGTGCAGTTCCTAACTGTGACAGGTAAGCTGCACTGTGTGCGTGTGTGTGTGTGTGTGTGTGTGTGTGAGTCTTCTCACCTGGGTTCTGTTTTCCTAACACTGACCATTTTTTCCCCCTCTGCAAATGATTTAGTTCCGACTTCCATGGTTTACGGCCAAGCATGAAAACAAGCGTCTGGCTCTGGCATTGGCTGGTAATCATTCTTCTCCTTCTTCCTTTCATCTGCTGTTCCGGCCCTCTCACTCCCTTCTCACCCTTCACGGCTTCTTCCTACCAGGCCCAGTTCTGCATGCGTCCGACCCTGTAAAAAGTCTACCCTCCCTCCTTATCTCCACTGACCCACACCGTGCTTGTGTAAGCAGAGCCTCTGGGGTCACCTCGTCCTCAGAAATAATACCTAAACTCCCACCACCAATCAGTCCGTCTGCCTTTATGACCTTCTGTCACACACTCCCCACTGATGTACAGGATTAAGGGGGACGGAGGGTTACAGAGCCCCCCCCCCCACACACACACACACACCCGTGGCCCCCAGTTTAACGGCCTCCACCTCTGAACCTGTGGATGTAAATTCAGCTCTGGAATCATCTGAAGAGAAAGAATCAACAACAAACTCCCTAATCTGGCTACACATTCCCTGTGGCAGTCAAGAGGGAAAACACCAAGTGTTGATCCAAGCAAAGCAGCTCTCTTTTGAGAGGTGTGGTCAGCATGGTCTGTGAGCCTAGAGACTTGGTTAGAGAACTATTGTACACAATTCAATCAATCAATCAACAATTGAATTGAAAAATGACTGCCTTTCCATTTCAGACTATATTACTGTCACATGTTTTTTTTAAAAATACACCAAAGCCTCAAGAACCACGGCCTGCACTTGTGGCTACTGTTTTATTCAGCTCTTTTCATTCATTCAATTCAAGTGGAATGATTGTGATTGTGAATGTGTAGTGACATTTAGCTTTCAAATGGGTTTGCTTGTTATTCCGTATTAATGCCAATGTTCAGCTCTCACTAAAAATGTGCCTTGACTTGTAAGCTGCTCTGGGTAATGGTGTTTGTAAAATAGAGTACTTAAGTGATGTGTAGTTCACAATACTGGGAACATGTGTGTGTGAGGAATGTGTACTGGGCTGAGGAAGTGTGAGAAAGAAGTACACATTCACTGTGACGGCACTGAGATGTGTTATTTGTTTGTTTGTTTATCGGAGTGTGTGCGTGTGTGTGAGAGAATAATCCCCCCCGCCAGAAGGGCAGTATTAGTGCAGTCTCGGATGCTCCAGCTCTGTAATTGAACCCCAAACTGAGCTGAAGGATCTGTTTCTTAGCCAGCTCCCTCCAGCTGCTGCCATACAGCCTGTGATTAGAGACTAGCACCAGGGTACTTATTAACACACAGACACACACACACACACACACACAGCTAACGGCAAAATAAATGCATATACATAAACAGACTCATAGAAATATCAGGTCATGATATGACACAAACACACAGGTGGCAGCGTTGAGGGAGAGATATTCCATCAGGGTTTCAACAACACCTCTCGCGTCTGGTCACCATTTTTCTCTCCTGCCTCTCAGGCGATGTCACCATTCAAGAACAAGGTGGAATGTAAAAAGGCTGTGAAGCTGGAACATGTTGAAAAGTAAAAGTTCAATTTCAGTTCAATCTTAACTTACAGAGTTACTAGTTTCGACAACAAGGGCAGCTTAAGATAGAGGGACTTGGATGCATGCAAGACGTCTACATTTCATACCAGGAATGTATAACAAAGAACAGGGATGTTGACTAATCTGTCCAAAGAATCGAAACAGTAGGCAACCAACCACCACAAACATGTCTGGCCGAGCACAGCGAACACTTCGAGAGAAAACACAGGTTAGACCACAAACACCACCACCCACAGCCTCAC
Source organism: Argentina silus (assembly GCF_951799395.1). Lineage (NCBI taxonomy): Eukaryota > Metazoa > Chordata > Actinopteri > Argentiniformes > Argentinidae > Argentina > Argentina silus. Next base: position 22,202,143 of record NC_139656.1, on the reverse strand, counting down.
ACACACGCAGGCTCTACCTCAGCACAGAGCAACGGAGCAGAAGTTGCATGGTAATGACCTTGGGGCAGCAAAGAATCACCCCAAAAAACCTTAGACTTGGTGCCGGGCCTCAATACAACTGATCATATTTCTATGCAGCTTGACCCATCACAAGAATGCTTAATCTGTGTTAGCGCAGGCTAACATGTCCTCTGTGGGTTAGTCAAGGACAGCACAGCAAGATGGCTGCACTGACACAGTGTGCGCTGTCACATTTATAAAACTAAGCATATGGGCAAGGACTTGACATTCAAATCAGAACATAAACTAGGCATTTGTCTGTAGAAGTGCAAGCTGAAGGAAAGGCACAGAAAGACACAAACAAATATGCACGCACGCACGCACTTTTCTCTGCAACAACATAACCGCCCATCCTCTTTTAGACTTCAGAGAGTAGGACTGAGATGTGACCCAACCCTCTAAGCTGCACACCACAGACTAGCCACGTGTGACGCCGGTTATTTTTAATTCTTTACAGTTTTTGGGCATGAGCATAAAAACAAATGCAGTGTGTCGCCTGATCTGGTGCCAACTCTGTCTAAGTAAACCCCCTATAACAAGACAGAAACGGAGAGGGAGATTGGGAGAAAGAGAGCACCAGACTAGTCATAGAGGACAGCTCTAACAGTGGCAATACATGGATGGCCAGTCTAGCTGGGGAAGGTGGACCCTGCCCTGGTCAAGGACTCTCTCTGCCATGTGCATCTGCTTCTGATAACAGGGAGAGGAGGAGGAGGGGGGAACCCAAGGCCAGTCTCATGAGACTGGAGACAGAGGCACTCCTCAGCCATAACATCTGGACGCAGAGTGGGTGTCAACAGCCAGGGAGGCACTAATTGCCCTGAAACCCCAAAATCTGCACTTTTCTGCTACTTTCCCAAGTAGGAAACGGTAAATAAAAGAAGAACTGTGTCAACAAAAATGTTCTTGGTAAGGTAGTGTGTGTGTGTGTGTGTGTGTGTGTGTGTGTGGGGGTAAATCCTTACCATAGAAATGTGACTGAGCTGTAGGCTTCTAGACTCAGTGTTTTCACTAGGAGGTTTAGTAATATAGAGTTACTATAGAGTAAATGTATAGCCTGTATACCTGTAACTTGACCTTTAAACAGGACATGGATCTCCACAAGTGCCTATTCAACTTGTTAAATAAAGTAAAGGAACAAAATGCTTAAGAACTAGAGCCCAAGCGTGTAAATGACTTGAGCTAGGACGACCAGACCAAGTCTCTCATTACCTGAACACTCAACTCCACCACAGGGCTCAAAGGCTCTCCCAGGGAATGAGCCAATGAGAACAACTCCACTGAATCTAGATGAGAATTACTCATCAGTAATACTACTACAGTTACATAGCAGGGGGTTGCCCTTGACCACATTTGGCCACAATAATAGTCACTTCCCTACCGCTGCTTATAGGCAGCCAATCAGGGCTAAGGAGTATTCAATCACCCTGGTGACCCTTGAGTTGGATGTACTTTTTACTGAGACAAAGATCTGTATGGGCCATGATCAGGTTAACCTTTACATACCGACCAGGAACTAGCACACACCGTTATCATACACATACAGCTATCACACTTCACATAGGTTACCGTAGATAAAGTGTGACACAACCATTTTAAAATCTATTTCACAGGTGTGGAACGACCCTTATCACTATTCCCAGTACCTACACAGACACACTATGATCCCACCTTATCTGCTGAGCAGTTAATGATGTTGAATCAATGGTTATACGACCCTGTGTGTCTCGATCAGGTGGGTCAGCTTCACTCTGGGCTTAGTTGTTTCCCCTCACACAGAGCTTTGTTTGAAACCTAACCGCCCCATCCACACATCTTTTTAAAAAACAACAACCTTTGAAGATGATAGATACTGTAGATATTTTGTGCTCTCTTCAAAGGGTGTATCATCGTTTTCCCTTTGTTTGAACAGACCCACTGCGAATGTCAGTCGGGCAGTAGTCCCTCCTAAAGCACACATCAGTGTGTGTGTACACACACAGCGGTGGAGACAGAGGTCACTGGCACCTGGGATTGTGACCCTGTTGTGCAGAACACCAGCTCTCCCTGCTGAGGATTCAACTGGGCCTGAAAACAATTATTCTGAAAGCCAACATTTTATAATACTATGTAGCTTAGGACATTGATGAAATTCCTTTCAAGAGGCTATTCATTGTGATAATAATTGATTTGGGCATTGATGTGTGCTATCATTTGGAAGTTGAGCCATTTCAGCAGGTCTCCAGACAGACAGGTCTCCAGACAGACAGGTATGCCAGGATGAACAGGCCTGAGGGTGGATGACTGTTGAAATGTTTGCTGTGTAAAACAACCTAGACAGCTGGCTCCTCCAGGTAACACTGCCAGAGACATTGCAACCATAGGCGTCACCCTGCCACAGTTACCACCATTACACATTCACCCGGGTGAGATGGTTTATATGTTACCATTGTTGTGAATATTTTTTCTCAATGGAAAGAAATACTTGCATCACAGTTTTATGTGAGGGGTCACAAGAGATGCAACTCCTGATATCAAGCAGGTACTTGATGAATGGTCATCTCCTAGGGATGGGGGCTAGCTCAAAGTAGTTTGGACTGTTATCCTGCATGGCCTATTCCCCTAATCCCTGCCATATTCAAACACCGTCTGTGGGGCAATGACACTGCAAGAATGTCACAGAACAGGTATGATGTCTCTTTCTCACACCATGCACGTTTGGTATGCCTTAACGTGAAGTGACATGACACTAAACATCACTACACAGGTCCTTATGCTACTAGTGTCCCGGCAGAAACAAACCAAGCATCCCAGTCCCCAGTCTTAGAGACGCAGAGCGCCATAGAGAGAGAGAGAGAGAGAGAGAGAGAGAGAGAGAGAGAGAGAGAGAGAGAGAGAGAGAATGGAGCCTCAAGGGCAGTCAGACCGGAATTACAACAGTGTGTGTGTGTTCTGTGCCTGTGGGGCTGTAATGCCCGGAACACACAGTTATAGAGATTACAGGAGTGGGACGAGACAGAGGACAGAACGGGACGAATCAGGGACCAGGAACATTAACACCCCTTTCCCAGAGAGACACAATCAGGCTCTCTTGTACAGCACATTTCTCCAGACATTACATCTTTGTAAACAGTAGACTCTACCGTCTGTCACCGCACAACACTCAGGAGTATGTGAGTGATGCGTACATGTCTGAAAAGGAGGCATCAGTAGACGGGGCTTCTGTTTTACCAACACGCACACACACAGATTGGAGATGATTGACAGGGCCAGACGGCTCATTTCTGAATTCACACACCTGCCCGCCGAGAAAGAGTAGGATCATGCTACTACTGTACAAGCTAGCACTTGTTAGCAACTCCGACCTTTAACCAAATTGGTGGTTTGGTGGTTGTTTCTTTGAAGTGAAGAGGTTTGAGATAGCATAAGCCCACCCTGCGCTACTTACCCCTTTTTTCTCACGTTAAGCCATTGTGTGTCTCTCTCTCTCTCCCCCTCTCTCCCCCCACACTATTTACTTCCTTTGAACACAGAGGAATCTCACAGATATGATCTCACGTGGGGTGTATCAAAGAGAAAGATCACACTGACAAGTAAAAGGAGGGCCAAATGTCACCCCACACACACACACCCACACCCACACACCCACACACCCAAGTCGGGGAGATGCCACCTTGTGGCATTAAAAGAATAAATCATCCTTCAACAATGTCCTCTCTCCCTTAGTGACGACAGACAGATTGCTCAATCAAGGACGTGAAATATTGTTAGTGCACAGAAAGAATGTCAAACATGTAGGGTGTGTGGACTTGCCCCACAAGTCATCTCCAGACGGAGTTTCTTAAATCGTACAGACAGCGAGGGGAGGCAGAGAAAACTGGCAAAACATTGTGATCTTAGTGGTCTTCATTGACTGACAGGCCTTGTCCTCCCCCTCCTCACAGCTTTAAACACTCCTGCATGTCTAACCACCCTGCCATGGCTGGGGAGGCATACTGCTCAAAGGAGCCACACACACCTGATTACACAACCCAGACACACAAACTAAACATAGCGTGATGAGCGCACACACACACACACACACACACAGTGTACACACTCCGACACATAAGTACTATTTCAGGGAGTTCTTAAAACGAACCCTTCCCTGCTCATTACTGCTACCTCAACCTCAATTTACCACAATTACACTCGAAGACACACCCCAAAATGAATCATGAACATTTGATGAATTGTGGGGGAATTTGTCATGAATAATCTAAACCTTTTACATGCTGTGTCTAGGGCTAAATGACTTACTCCAGTTGTCTGGCCTTTGAACAGGTGCCTTACTATGGCCACAGTGCCTTCCGTGCCCAGGACCTCACATGGCTTAGGCCACAGACGGAGAAGCCTCTGTTGTAATTGGATATGGAGGGACAGGTGGCTCAGTGATCAGGTGCCATGCTGGCCTTAAAGAGCTGACCTGATGCCCACGCAGTGTCTCTGCTCTTCAGGACAAGATCTGGGACAGGAGCTTGGGGCCATGCAGCGTCACTACACTCTGAAACACCACACACCCACACACACACACACACACTCTAACGAGGACAATGTTCGCGCAGTCGAGGTGACCGTGAAAACCAGGAGAGAGGGAAAAAAATGAAGCTTTTTTTGGGACTCATTTGTTCACTCTCTCATCACACAAGTGCTGGAAATACATTTTTTTTCGACATGTCTAATACATCATAAGCCAAATCTTCTCTCCATTTTCTATTCCAGGTTTTTAAAGAGAACAAACCAGGTGTATAATATAAATCTTGGTGAGTGTAGCTCTTACCTTGCAGCTGTTTGAACCGTCCCTCCAGGATGTTGGAGTACTGCACCTGGTTTACAAACGCTGCCGGGGAGAGACAGGGCTCTCTGTCTCTCTGGTGATCCACCTCCATGCCTCCCTCCAACGGACCTCCTCCTCACACTCTCAACCTCAATGACCTCCTTAGGTGTGGAGCTCTGCAGGGTGCTGGGGCCAAGAGGCTCTCCAGCATAGCACAGGGCCAGCAGGGCTTTCTCCAACAGAGGAGCGATCTACCTCTACAGTCAACAAGAGGGTTATGGAAACCAGACTTGTAAGACTTGTAAAATCTCGTAAGATCCCAGAATTGGCGAATTAGTTCTTCCTTGTAAGATACCGTCTTTGTCCTCTAGCAGAGTGAATCTGCAGAAAACGCCATGCTATCCCTCCAATTTCAAATATTCCCCCCTCCTCCTTTGTTTTCTCTCCCCCTTCTCTCGCTCTCTTCTTTACCAGTAAAAAAGCAGTGGTATTTGCAGGGGTGGAGGAGTTCTTCAGACAAAACTAAGAACAAAATGTTCTCTTTTCTTCTTCTATTTCACCTCCTCTGAAGTCCCTGCCACACTCCTGGCTTCTGGGCAAAAGTAGAAACCTTTAGTGCAGTAGAGCTCCTCACGTTTACGTTCACACACACTCACTCTGAAATGAACATTGGCCCTGCCTTCTCTCCAAACTTTGAGCGCGCATTCAAGCACACACACACACACACACACACACACAGAAACACACACCTTGTTTGAGCAGAGCAAGAGAAACGGCCGTGGACGACGGATGGCTGTGTAAACAGAGCCTGCTGCTCTCTCAAAGCTGTGGCATTTGCATAAGGTGTGTTTTAGGGAGGAGCAAGTGAGAAGAGCAGGCTGAGGGGTGGAGGAGTGGAGGAGGGGAGGCGCGGAATAAACCATTCTGAAAGGTACACCAGGGTGAGGCAGGAGGTGGATTGTTCCAATCCTTGTGATTTGCATGGAGGTGGGAGGTGTGGTCAGCCAATGAGGTGCATCACACAAACCAGCCTAGGATCTTGTTTTCTCATCCTCTCCATGTGTCTCTGTCCTACATCTGATCTCTCTATTTTACTCTTTCCGCTTCACTGCATGGGACTAAAATAAGGCGTTAAGACCGGAAGGAAGTAGTTGAGAAACAGTCAGCTGCAGCAACAACAAGCTCTTTCCTGCTCGAGCAGTGTGTGTTTGTGTGTGTGTGTGTGTGTGTGTGTGTGTGTGTGTGTGTGTAAGAGAGAGTTTATATCTATGCATGTGTGTGATTCACTGAAGTATCACTTTCCACAATCAACACATCTAAGGATTGCCTTACTGCTTGTCTTTATGTCCTGAAAGACAACACTGCCTAACACTACTAAAGTAAAAATGTGTAAAAATGAAAAATGAAGGGGGCAGGTGTGTGCATTGCGCCGACTGCTGTGATAAGCTATTTGCTGCAACAGGAGTGTTTCTTTCTATGACCTGGTTTCAGGGTCGCGTTCAGAAGGAGCAAACAGGAGAAAATGGGAAAAACTAAATGAGCATTCTAACTGAAAAAGTTATAGTTCAAAATGTCTAAAACATTTTAAAACGTTGCACTTCGTGCCTACTGAACACAACCTGAATAATCTAACTTACTTAAGTGTTTTATGTTCTGCCATGACATTATAAATGACAACACATAAAAGTGAACACAGAAACAGCCACATAGATGAGGTCTCATCACACATCAACAAACTTGTCAGTCAGTGATGTCCTTTTGGACAGGGAGTGCAGACTGTCCTAGCCGGGGGCCACTGGTGTGTAGGGTTAGGGTTAGGGATACATTTACAGGCTGTGTTTGGCCTGTTTGACCTGGACAGAGCTCCCAACCAGTGGGCTGCACTCATTAGAGGAGTGAGCGGCCCGAGGGCCAATGAGTGACCGGAATTTATGGAGGAAGTGGACTAATGAGGCCCAGAGAACAGACACCTCTCATTGGGGGGTGAGGGGGGTCTGTCTCCGTCGCCAGGGGTGATGAGAAGAGAGCAGAGCTCAGAGGCAGACACATCGTGGTCATGACTATCAAACATCCCTGTTAACATAAGGGGTGATGAGGAAGGCATGTTTGTGCGTGTGAGTGTGTGCGTGTGTGTGCGTGTGTGTGTGCGTGTGTGCGTACATGCCTCAGGATAAGAAGGCTTGCTTCCTCTATAAATATGCTGTCTGTTTGCTGTGCAGATGGCCAGATAAACAGTCAGGGACAAACAACCACTTTCTGCATGAGAAAAAAAAAAGGTATACAAGGAGCATCTTGGCAGGAGCGCCTTTATGAAGCACGCTGCAATTACAGATAATGGCCTGGTCTACGGACATGACCGAGACATCCGACCAGGGAGGGAGAAAGGGGGGGGGGGGGCGGGGGAGTGATCCACTGACATGGCTGTGAGAGTAAACACATCTCACCCATTCCACAACTCCTCCACAAGGAGCCAGGGAGGAGGGCGAGAGGCCCGGAACATTCCCTAGACGAACCACACTTCTGCCCCTGTGGAGGCACGGAGCTCAGGGCATTCTAACCCCCGGAAGGGAGGACAAGAGAAGGTATCACTCACATGGGCGTTTTCACTGATACACCTCCCACTCCTCTGAAAGAGAGAGGGGGGGGGGGGGGGAGAGAATACAGACACCCACAGGAGTAGCCAAGCCTAAAACTGGAACTCACACCCAACTGCCATACACACTGCAGGTGAGAGAGAGGCATGCTTCCAGATTTCAGGCCCTCATCACTCCTCAGGCTCCATCACACTGAGGGGCTCATTAGCAGCAGTTTCACACACTCTCCCTGGCTTCATGACTTCCTATTTCTCTGAAAGCTCCCAGCCGGAGGCTCTCAGTGAGGTGTGTGTGCTGTACCTGGGCCTGGAATGTACCACGGAGGCATTTCACACTCTTAAGTTTCCCCCACGGACAAACTACCATGTCTGGTGTGGACACTAGTCCTCCTCATTAGCCCACCCTTGGGGTAGATAAGTCGCCACACACACACACACACACACACACGTTGACCTAAGCTCAACTGTCACAAGAACAATTTCCACGAGTACCAGAGAGAAGGCACTGTAAGGTCATGGCAGGCAAATGGAGACCAGGTGACCTGAGAGATGCTGATGGACGTCACATGCCCGTGGGCACTTTCAACTAACTGTTTCATGATAATGATTCCTTACAGTCTTGGTATAATAGTGCTATAGTGTCAGACTAGGGAGGGACCAATTAGAGGCAGTATAACTGTGGCCATGCATAGAGGAGTCCAGACAAATGAGGGACACATCTATGTAAATGAACTGAAGCCCAGGAGAGGATGACCAGCCTCCACTGGGAGGGAAGAGGAGTACAGGAGGAGAGAGATAAGGACTGACCAGACAAGCAGTGACAGAGAGAATTAGAATGGAATAGATTCATAGGGAGAGAGAGAGAGAGAAAGAAAGGAAGTGAACAGCAGCACACACAGAAATGCAGGAGGGGCTGACATGTAGGGAGGAGCTGTTGTAGGAGGAGGTTTAGCAAGGGAGGCATTGGGCCTGGGGGGGATAGCTGCTACAGCGTGTCAAAGAATGTGCACATCAAGCCCCTGCTTGTCAAAAATAAGATGATATCAGTGGCATTCACAGGGAGATGAGTAAAGCACAAACACACACACACACACACACACACACACAGGTACGGCTCCAGCAAATGCGGGAAACACTATGTAAACACACACACCAAGACACACACACACACACACACAAGGTCACACTGCTTTGTTACTCAGTTCAGTGTGATCTGTTCCAGAGGTGTGTGAAGCCCTGCCAAGTGGGTGACAAACAGCCAACAGTATGACGGCTTCGTGCTCCTTTCAGAATTGTCTGAGGGCTCATGAGCTCATCGGCAGCACAAGGCATTTAGTTACACAGATCTACATACAAAATATCATACAAAATAACATGGATATGCAATTAAGATTGTGAGTGAGAGAGAACAGGTCTGAATGAGTCTGTTACCACAGTAAGTGAGTGAGTGAGTGGAGCTGCTTTTGTTGGGGTGATGAGGCTTCCCCCTGAGAGCAGAGCATTCACCTCTGCAGCACACCATCATTATCCACACAGTCTGGAGTTCTGGTGTCAGTTTGAGAGTGCTGGGGTGTGTCTGTGTTTCACTGTGACCACAGTGAGATGTGCTTGTGTCACTGGCAGAGTGAGAGCAGACCGAGGGACCCAATGGTGCCTCTGACTGCAGTGCTGCCTGTTGCTTCCCTCTGCTGGGGCCTCTATGCTACTGCAACCTGCTTGGTTGGAGATCAAGAGACCACCAGAGGATGTTGAACACTGAATTGAACAAACACCTATTCATACTCACACAGACACACCCACACAGACACAAGACACAGACACACACAGAGACAAGACACACACACACTAATAATAAGGCCTGTCCTACCTGCCAGAGCTTTGATGCGTGAGCGCTCAAAGAGGCGTGCCGAGCTGTTCTCATTGTCCCAGTCGGTCTCTGCGGCCAGGTCCCAGCGGTTGTTGATGTCATTGTACTGCTGCTGGATTTCCAGGCTGTCGAAGTCGGTGGGCGAGATGGTGCTCATGATGTCCGGGGTAGGGGAAAAACCATCCAACCTGCATGGCGCACACACACACACACACACACACACACACGCAGAGCTGAGGCTTGAGTCAGATAAATGAGCCTTGAGTATACATACGGATTGCAAGACTCGCACATTAAAATAGCATAGAGTTTTCAGACCTTGAGAAATGATTTTAGATCAGTCCTTCCCTGAATAGCACTGAGACACCCCTCCCTTACTGAGCTGCATCCTGACAGACTCACACTTCAACTACAGTTGCTAGCTGGATATGACAAGGCTGATGAAAATATCAGCAGAGGTGGAACGTGGGGAGGGAAGGCTTGTTAAGCACTTTAACTGTCATTTAACTGTTATGTCATTGGTCGTTTACTTAGCTAGCTAGATATTTGAATGCTACTGCTCTTATATTGCAGAGCAGTTAATCTCATTCTTATCTCGATTTGGATGAGAGGAGTAGCTACATGAATAAGACCTCTTAACTTAACACACACCCACACGCGCAAAATGATGATGTGGGCAGATACTTGTGCAACTGTGATGTGTCTTACAGAGAAATCTGTTTGAAAGACACAGGCCAAACTGCATTCAAGGGACACACATGCCTCACAAGCAAACACAATCCTAAACACCAAACACCACAAACACTCTTTTTTATGATGCCACTCTGGCATCTGTCCTCTTCCACTGAGCTGTATATCCAATGGGAAGCCAAGACTGACTGTTCCTGTCTGGGGGGTCAATGCCAACAATCCACCAATCATCCCTGACAAACGTCAACAGCCCAGGTCCATCACTGACCCTCACCATGTGTCAGAACACCTTGTTCAGAGAGGATTCATAATGAGAGGAGACATCAGAGTACAGTGCTAGAATACTGAAATCCTAAACAAAACATCCTTCACTCTGTGGTGGATACGGAGAGGGATGGGTGGGTGCACTCCTCCTTATAGTCCTGGTCAGAGGCACCTACCAGGGGGAAGACTGAACTCTGATCAGGAGAGACTTGGTGATGAATATTTCAGAGTGATGGCGCTTAAAAGCAGGAGAGGAGTGCAGAGGGAGATGGGAAAATCAGAGGGAGAGAGACGCAGCGGCACGCACTTACTCCCAGAAACTCACAGGTCCCCTGTGTTCTACTGTGGCACGGTCAGAGTCTACACACAAAGCACTACCATGGGGAAGGGAGGGGGTGGGGGAGGGGGTGGAGACATCCTCCACTACAAGGCTTCTCCCCGGCCACACTTGCTCAACCCCCCCCCCGCTCTATCCCCACTGACAGCTATAGTAGGGTCTGGTCCCTCTCACACACTCCCCATGGGGCATCTATTCAGATTAAACCCACAGCAAAGCAAACCAAAAGGCCCATTAGATACGTGACCTATTGTTTGTTTAAAGAGCATGGGGCCAGATTACCGACTGGATCTATTGTCTACTTAAGGCCTGTTTGTTTGTTCTGTTGCGTCTGGCTTTGTGCCCGACATCTCTAGCTGTGGATCCAGGGGCGGGGGGTTGGGGGTGGGGTGGAGGAGTAGGGGTGGGGCAAGGGGGTGTGTAGGGGGTGGAGCGTCGGGTGGCTGCTCCCCCCTTCCTGTCCTCCATCAGGCTGACAGGCCTCCAGGCTCTCTCCCTGCAGGGGGCTGCTCTAATCCAGGCACAGCCTCACGCCTCGCAATCATGCCTTAGACGACAGCTCCATCAGTCAACTGGCTGCCCAGTAACATGGCAATGGGACATGGAATGTCCCCTGAGCCCATGTCAGCACAACTGCATGGACCTGGACTGGGACAGAGTGATGGGGAGACCTGCCTGTCAGCTACAGCTGTGTGAACGCACAGTGGTAAACATGCTTACAAGCATGTACTGTATAGCACACACACATTGCTTAATTCAGACATATCAATAGCTAAATCCGTATTCTACGAATGAGCCCTGGGATACAGTACACACACAGATTGTACAGGCAGAGTTTTACCTGAGCAACGTTGTGAGAGAGAGTGAGAAAAAAAGTCTGATATATTCATGCGGTATTGTCATATATTCATCAGATACAGCAGAGTGTGATGCCTTCCACACATTGAGCATTCACAGTCTTCTCTGCTCTCCGAGTCTCTCTGTCCTCAACCACAGTGTCAGCATACTGTAAAGCCTTTCCCCCTGCAGTATTAACAGGAAGAAGAAATGACAACTGGGGACACGTTTCAAAGACATTTCTTGACACGTTTCAAAGAGATCTTCCCAATCCCTCCTTCCAAAACAAAGAGCAGACAAAAGGCAGAGGGCAGGCAGGGATGATGGAGAGAATAGAGGAGAACTTGTATGATATGGAGACATGTGGTGTGTCATGGAGGATGGGGTGTGACAGCAGAGGGAGGGACGGGTGCAGTCAATGTGGGGGTGGGGTGGTCAATGGTGAGAGACCTGATACACACACACACACACACACACACACAGGACAGAGGGTTTGTTAAAAGGTGTGGATCAGTTCTGAGGCTGAGCAACGAGAGACCTTCAGATAGAACTCTGCCCTATAGTCCAGGATACGGTGCCTGAGAGGAGACAAACTGGGCCACCCAAACAACACAGTGCATCCAGTAATGAGGTTAAATGCATTCATGGGATGGGACCATACCTGGCGCTGTGACTGATAAACATGGGGATGGGATGTGACTGAGACTGATGAGCCAGAGTATAAAAGCTGTCCATAATGTGTCTCACAGGACCATTCTTCTGACTAGCTGCCTCCTCTCAAGGGGCTTATCCTGAATTCACATTTCTAAATCAAATCAAGAAATCAATGTGTCAGCCTACGGAATGGACCAGGGACGGAATGGAACACACACCTTGCTACACAACATAACACGGGCAAGTTCAAACACACGTACACACACGTAAATATCAAAACAAAACAAACAGAAAAAAAGCAAGGCAAAGCCCATTAGAGGCAGATTAGGAAGTAGCTCGGGATAGAGATACAGCACAGAGTAATTATCCCAGGATTAAGACATAGCAACGCCTCCTAACTGCCCCAGCGACCCCATTACCTCCTCACAGGACAGACACATCATGGGCCTTCTGGGACTGACCAGGACCCTGCCTGAAGCCTAGGGCTGCTCTCCTCTGTCTTCGTGACATTGTGTGTGTGTGTGTGTGTGTGTGTGTGTGTGTGTGTGTGTATATGTGTGTGTGTGTGTGCACTGACAGATGGCTCATGGCTCAACTCTTCATCACCAGGCTTGAGACTAAATTACTGACTCAGCGCCAGCTAATTGCAAAAATTGCAGGTAAAACAATGCTGCACTTGGTTGAAAGAGGAGGACATCAAAAATGAACACAGACAGAGCAACTCAACTAAACAGTTCATTTGTGATACAATAATCTAACGCTAAGAAACTATCACAAATTATAAAACAGCTCTCTCTCAATGTTCAGAACAATGTAATCATCAGCACGGCCTCACTGGGCCTAAATAAGCTGTGTGCCACTCTCCATCTGTGGCGCTACAGTGTGGTTCTGACAGGGCTAATGCTGAGATCAGTATGCTGCTTGTGTCACCAGGTCCTTCCTGCCTGGAGCCATGTGCCACCCAGAGGACACAGTGATCCCGGACGGGTGGCCATGGCGACCATGACTTCCTGTCCGTGGAGCAGGGTGGGGGAGTTTGGGAAGGGGGGGAGTGGAGTAGGGGTAGGCCTAATCCCTGTTGTGGCTAGGAGGAGCCAGGGCTCAGTGTCTGGACTAATCACTCCTGATTGGATCAGACACAGAATCCTTTTCCCCAGTCCCACACAGCCTCCGAACCCAGCCAACAACATACAATCTCCCATGTACGACACACTCAGCCTCCCACACTCAGCCTCCCACACTCAGCCTCCCACAGGGGCACACTTGCTTGTGCTTGTGATTGTGCCACGAGTCCAAAGTCCAGCTTGGAGCAAAAAGCATTTAGGGAGAAAAAAAGCTCACCAGAATAATTTTGTTTAATTAATAAAGTTAACGAGGCAAAAAGGCAGCCTTCCAGCCTGCCATTTCTCATTATGATAACAGTCACCGCCCCTGTAGGCGTAGCCCTAAAAAGTCAATGTGACACTAGTCCTAAAATACAGCCAATTCATCATCAGAAAAACTGCAGTTTAAATGACATTATCTGTTAATTACTATTTCTCCTGGTTGCCGATAAGGTGTGGAATTGGAGGGGACATAAATCAATAGGTCTTAGAGCAGGAGAGGGCCGGACCAAGTCGTGCCTGTAGGGGAAGATGACAGGGCTTTGTTAGGACCGTCTGGTGCACAGAAAACCCAGACTGGAGAACCCAGAGCTCTCTCTATCACAAAGCCCCCCCCCCCCCCCCCCACCACCACCACCACCACACACATACAAATCATATAACTCATCCCCACCCCACCCCCTCGCACACAGACACAGCACCTCATCACACTGATCGTGGTTTTTTTTTCTACAGCACTTATATTGAGAATTTGTGTGACCTCATTGCAGTGCAGCTGACCCCATCCTGAGCTTTATTAGTCCCCACCTCCCCCTGTTAATGTGTGGGGTATGTGTTGAGAGCCATTATGGTCCCCCAGCATGTTTAGCCTACATCTGTGGAGCCAGAGTGGATTTATGGGTCAAACCCCTGACACCTAGACCCAAAAAAACACATAATGGATGATTTACAAAATGGTCTTAATCTTAATGTGCCACACAATATGACCTGAATAATCTGCCCCTGTCCCTTTGACAGACATATTAAGGGGACAAACAAATAAACACAAAGACTGCGTTCATAATCAGACCTCCAAGCTTTGGTCATAGCTGGAATGGGGTGCCAAGATGGAGTGGTGGAGTGCTTAGACACTAAACGCCATGGAACTCTCCTTGTATGCCATTCATCAGCATGGAAACGGTGAGTGTGTGTGTGTGTGTGTGTGTGTGTGTGTGTGTAGAAAGAGAGAACGAGAGAAAGTGAGAGATCCGACAGGATCAGTGTTATCTTCAGTTCACTCCTCCCGATGTGACGTCTTGATTATGGCATACTATGCTCGAGAGGAAAATAGCCTCTTGAAATGTGACTGAAAAATGTAAAATTAGTGTAGCTTAATGATAGTGTTATACATCTGTAATCAATTACAGATGATATTACAGATGATAGAGATGAATTGCTCCCATAGATTACACTGCAGTGTTTGGAGATGAGAGCAGCAGTCTTTCACTGCCATGTTGAGATGAACATGAGAATATATTCATACAAGAGAGCCTTACGCTTTCCAAACCTCTTATCTTGCTCTGCTGCCCACAAGATAATCTCCAAATTAAAAACCCTGCTCAAAGAGTCGGGAGGAGGACAGATATGTCATTTTACATTAGCCCAGTGTTATCTATATTGCCTAATTAGGATAAGGCTTGAATGTTGGTGGCAATTCTGCATCAACAACAAAGCTGTGAAAGGCCCTCTACAGGCCTACATTTAACACAAACATAATGTAAGGGGGGAATATCAGTGCAATGGTTCAGAAGAATGGCTCTTTAGAAACACCCAGACTGAAAACGGGGCCTTGAGGATGCCTGTGGGCCCAGGCCTAGCCTCTGACCAGGCAGACACGATGGCATCACTTAGAGGAGAAGGACAGGAACTGGGGAGAGCAGGACATAGTAAGCAACATCAGAGGCAGCATCATCACCAACCCCCCATCTTTCTCTTTTTCTCTTTCTCTCTCTCTTTCGATCTCCTCTCCCCCACTCCCCCCCTCCCCCCCCTGACCTGTTTTCCTTTTGTCTAGCTGGTCTGTTTTTCACTGCACCAGTTAATCAGGGAGAGAGAGAAATGGAGCCCAGCACAGTCGCCCAGGGGGAATAACCCAAGCACACATGCCAGACGGGCACGCGCACACCCTACGTCCGGGGGATGGGGCACACACTTCACTCACTCCCTCCCTTTCTCCCTCTCTCCCCTACTCACTCAGAGAGTTAGAGAGTGGGTTAGAAGCCTTACTGTGCATCCCCCCTCAACACAACAAATCCTGTAGTTCTCTTATTCAGAGAAGAAAGGAGACCACACACACACAGCTGACTGCCTAAAATAATTGTGTTTTGTTCTGCCAATCAGAAAGATCAAACTGTGTGCACAGCAACAATGGAGGCTGCATGACCAGCCCAACCGTTCCAACACTGCATGATATTTCACTAGGACTGTTATGCTAATAATCACAAATGCTAATCACTGCAGCAAACCCCTCTACTCGCTTCACACCAGCTGATGCCCTCTCCTGGGGGGGTAACCCCTATCTGGCTGAGCGTCCACATGTCTGTCAGACTCAGATGGGGCAGAGGTGGGGGGGCGAGATCCCAAAAAGCCCAGCACAAAGCCTGTCCCGCCACTGTGGCCCCACACAATGGAGGAGTCAGCAGAGAGAGGGGCCAGCAGCTTGCGCCTTTCCTGTTTGCAGAAATGAGGCGACCAGAGACACACATGTATCAGAGGGTTGCTCACAGGCGCTGATCCAGGCCTGAATGCTTTGCTGAATAGGGCAGCGGCAGCCCATTGTTAGCCTGTAGCATCACATTCATCAAACACTCCAGCGCACCCCCCCCACCCCATCTCAATCACCAACTCAGGGTCCTCCACACACCACTGTGACATACTCATATTCAACTCTCCATCAATCCCAATGTGTCTTCCTTTCTAACACACACATCTAACCTATGGGTCTCTCCACGAAACATCAGTTTTACCATTGGTGGCCAGACAAACCGACACTCGTGAGAAATATGTAGCCTCGCCTACATACACTGGACACTCATCATGATCACCCACATCACATGTTGACCTGGCAAACACACATCACTAGCACTCAAGGCCTACATCATAAAACACCTCCACATCTATGGTAGACACATCTACAAGCCTAATCCACTAGAACACACCCCTAGAGACTCATACAGGCTGCACGCACACTCCAACACTATAGTTATACAAAGTCGCCTTTAACACATTACAGTAAACATCTGATGATGACTCACCACACATCAGTTTGATCAGAACGAGCACTGTGATCGGCTGAGAGGCGTTCGAAGCCATGCATTATTATTTTGGGGCGCCATGCAGAAACCATCACAATCTATTACAAAATAAAGGAGTTGGGCGTACGTTTGTTGGAAATCTGCCACCTCTGGCCACCTTTTAGAAATTCAGTTGGAAGTTTCAAACAACAACATCCTCCCAATAATAATATTATAACCCCCCAAATAGACTTCCAGTGTCGGACATTAGCTGTTGTATTTCTGCAAGTCTGCACGATTTGAAGAGGTAGCGACCAGAGACAGAAAGGTGAGTCGGTGAGTCTACTCCCCTAGAACACCCCTCTGGCCAGTAACAACATGTTTGTATGCAAACCACGTGTCGGGTAGGACACTCCATTTTCGAGGGCGCTTTTTCCGGACCAAAACAACGTTTGTTAATGAAATACTTCTCTCAAGGAATCTCATTCCCCAATCGCTAGCGATTAAACATAGTCATTACAACCATTAGGACGTTTTTAGAAAGCTTGAATGTTACACACTGGACCTTTAAGGCATTGTTTCCTTGTCACAATTCTTTGATTTGGAACCGTTGTATAAAAGCAATAAGGTACTTGTTTCCTTGCTTTATCATGAATAAAGCTGACGGATTGACTAACAACGCCTCTCAGCTGTGATTTTATTCACAATAAAACACAGCCTCTCGTGCCTCATTGCTTAATGATAATCCCTAGGCTACATCACTTATGTTTGAAACGGAACACCTTGAGACCATGACGGATACAGCAACTGTGCAGAAAAGGGTGACCAGAGCGGATCAATACTGTACAGGCCGGGACGAGCTACAGTATATACATAGACAACCTCCCAGAATGAATTTCTCCACACTGAAGGTATGCTTTTTACTCTGCTGGACTGAGCAATGTAGCCTAACCCAAATTACATGACTGAGCATTGAAATAGTACTGACAGGATAGGAAATATCCTGTCTTAATGTTCTTGAATTCACACAATCGATAAAATCGAATGCTACAGTAAACTCCCTGATACTTAGAACTTACAAGCCCGGTTATGAAACAAAACAACCCCTGGCCACAGCTTCCTTGGGTCTTTATATGGGCGAGATCAAATAATGGATAGTTGGAAGCAATTATAGTCATAGCTTCACCTGGCCCTATGATAGACTACGGGGACTTGTTTACCATGTTATTATAGGCCTATCTATCCAGTCCTTACAGATCTACGCAAGTTTCTAGGAACTTCTAGAAGGAAACCGATATTGGTTGTTTCTGGATTGAGCCACAGTCTTCGAAAACCAGCAGGGTGGGCTAACTGTTATTCTCATCTTTTCCACCTTCCTCCTTCTAATTTTCGCTCTTTGAATTAGCGATGGTGCCAAATTGGCAGAAGTGCGCTCTCCAATGTGTTCCTTGCTCTCCTTCACAGTCTTGTGATCTGCTGCAGCACAAACCACGGAGCCTGGGTCATAAGACATACGAGGAGGGTCAGGGTTGGCTCTCCTCTGGGTAAAAGACCTTTAGCCTAATCTCAGTTACTCAGTCTCTCTGAGCCTGCAATATGGGCTCGTTCAACAGATTTCCTCACAGTCAATCATTCCAAGCCCTTGCTCTGGATGCTCCATGTACCACCTCTGAACCAGAGGGCCTTTCACCATTTAAGGCAATGGACGCTCCAGGAACACTTCCAGTGGTGGATCAAATGGACGGATTGTTGCTTCTTTATTTGAGATGGCTCATCGGAGCTCTGCTGGCCTTGTGCGCAGCCTTTTCTCCAAGCTGCAGTAAAACCTGGGGGGATTTAGAGTGAATTCCTTGAACCCAGCATGGACTTCAGAGGGAAAAACCAGGAACACGTGTTCTGTGAAGAGGGCAGAGGAGGCGTGGGGGCAAACAGATGTGTCAACAACTTGCAAATTATTCAACCCCCCACCCCTAAATGTAGGCCTAGATTCCAAGGAGACCAAACTTCTACCATAGAATGGATGGTGTGTGAGGCAAAACGAAAAAACAATCACCTCAAGGATGTGATAAACATAAAGACAGCAAACCTCCTTCCCACACATATTCAAGATTAGTAACATTGGCTGTTGTTTTGTAATGCAAGACAAAAATGTGCATAACAGCAACTGTAATTAGGAGCAAAATCAACCTGTGAAATAATAAGAACATACATTCATACCAGACCTAAATACTAGGGCATTCAAGGGCTAACATCCCACTCTTAAATCTACATCCTCTACAGCATTCTTCAAGAGATGTCATTTCAGCACTCTTAATTAAAGAGAGGAGAATCAAAGCCTAAAATAGGCCCAAACATAGGCCTCTCTATGATAGACCATGAAGCTCTGTGGCTCATGTAGATCGCTAGGGTCTTCAAAACAACTTAGCCTACTCAGTTTGTGGGCATGTGAACCAAGTACACTGTAAACACTACTGGCAGCCCAGTGATTCCAAGACCCCATATAACACCAAGACCAGAAGAGAAGGGGGAAAGAAACATGTCAGGGGTGCCAACAATCAGGTGGGCTTAGACCCTCTTCATCTCTAAACTCTTGAAGCTGTGTTTCAATCAGCTGTGATTTAATGCCCGCATTGTAACATGACTTATAGACCTGAACTGTGACTTTAAAATGAAGGCCACTTGTTTCAAGTATCGAATTCCAACCAAAATCCATCCAAAACTGGAGAGTAAACAGAAAGAAGAAAATGTATTTGCCTTTGTATCTCAATGGCAAACTAGGGGGGCTGTACTTTAGAGGAATGTTGCCTCAAGACCTGCACATCTGATAGGAGACAATAACACCGGTAGTTATAATGACGGGGCTTAGCTTAACTGACATGGTTCACTGCCGCACAATGAGTCCATGAGTGGCAGGAGTTGAAACAAGCTTGTATGGGAGGGATTTCGAGCATCAGCACTATGGGGGGCCCATGTTGGCATTCCCCAACCTCCATCGCTCGTGCTGTCCATCCATCCATCTGTCCTCCTCACAGCCTATTGCCCCACTAAATGTTCCCTTTAACTGCAATGGAAAAAACATTTGATCATAGCACAGACTCAGTCTACTCTATGAATTGATCTGCAGAACGCATTGAGAAGGATATAAGGCATTTAAAAATGAATAGCTGGGCCAAATTCAGGAGCACAAGTCGTACAGCTTCCAGGAGTACTTCAGTGTTCAAGCTCTGAAAATGCATGAATTGCACCCTTTATCCTTTCTATGCCAGTGTCAAGTAGCAGTTGACTGTGGATCTCACAAGAAGAATTCTTGATGCCCTCCAGGTTTTTCAGGTCAGAGTTGTATTTATGGAATACTTGCATCACACAATCTACATTAAGCATCCATCATGGTCTCCTTTTAATTAAATTAAGAAGTGTCTCAATAACTTTTGAACAGAGCCTTTTCATGGTCTGCATAGATTCAAGCCAATGTAGGCAATAACTAGAGGAGGATGCTCATCCCTCTCATCATCTACCCGAGAGATACCACCTTCACCCTCCAAAACAATAAAAAGAACATTTCCCAACATCAGTAAACAAATTAGCCTAGACTTTAAATGTGATAAAAATGAAAACAACACTGACTAGAATGATGAAGAAAAAAAAATCCATAAATATTAACAGTGCAATCTTCTCTAGCAATGGCTGGACAACATCCAGATTGAATAGCTGATTGCCGAGCCTAGTATCAGTACTCATAAAATGTATAATAAAAGGCCTACACATTATTTGACACTAGAGAATATTTAAGTATAGGTAATTTAGGAATGGTATTGAAAGCTATAGGACAGGGGCTCTTGGGGTGGGGGGGGGGGGGCGGGGGGAGTCAGGATCATATTCACAATGGTCAAATTAAAGAGGACAAAAACTTGATACAGACACAGACTCACGACATACATAACACTGGCCATATGACATCGGATGTTTGTTATCCATACATTCTCTCTTCCTAGTCTGTGCTACTGTATGCTTCTAACCTGATGCTCTTCATATAGGCCACACGGGCTTCATAAAGGGAAGCCACTTGAAGAAAGGGTATCAATAAACCACTTATACCATTTGAGATATGATCTTGATTTAGCTAACAAGCATGCAAGCTATATCTTGCAAATTATGACGCTGTTTATGGTTCATCTCCACAGGCAAATAACACTATTTTGCAATGCAGGCAGCAGCTGATGCTACGGCTACCTGCGTGTCCCAAATAATGAATTCTAGCATAATGTTTTTTCGGTCTCATCATGAGACAGCGCAACAGCCAGGTAACCCGATACGAATGACAAATCAAAACACCAAGCTCGTCCAGAAAAATATTTTCAATGGCGGCAATACAAACACACATTTGACAATGATAATAATAATGGTGAGGGTCTGGTATCAATACAGCTGCACATGACATGAGGAGAAGTAGTAACCTTGCTCAACGTTTATCTAAATGCCATATAGCGAACGTCGGAGTGACACAGCGCCAGGTTGGGTAGCTGGCTAGCTAAGCGCACAACACACAGGAGAGCAGAGAGGATGTGGCTGGGTAGGCTAGCAAGCTGGCGTACACCGACTCAGACAAAGGCGACACACAGCATGGCGAGGTAGCCAACAAAATACCTTGATACCCAACTTGGAAGCAAATGTTTAATAACTGCCTGTCTTCATAATAAAATGTTTCTAACATGCCCCTTCAAAATGAGAGAATAAAACGAAATCCCAATAATGTCTTTGGCTACCTGAATATTAGGAATAGCTCATCACATTCTCTCGCTAGCGTGTTGGTATAGGTGGTGGTGATGATGGTGGAGGAAAAAAAAATCACGCTTACCAGTTCCCGTTATCTTCGTTAGTGGGAGGCTCTCGATATTTTTAACGCGTCACTGATAAGATGTAAAACAAACATAAATAGCTTTTCTGGCTACTAGTATTTGTGACTTAATTCAATGTTAATGTTTAAAATCCCAGTTGACAACGCATTTCTGTTAAATCCGCATCCTTGAATCAGATATTTTCACGCTGCTAGTGCAGCACGGCTTGTTACGCTTTCGGAACATAAAAAGCGGTGTTCTACATTTGACAGAATAAGAATGGTCGTAGCTACTCGCAAAGCCTAGCATATAAAAAATCGTTTAAAGTCAACATCAGACAGATGTCCGCAGCTTCCCCGCTCTAACCTCCGACGGTCGTCCCCTACTCCCGTTCAACAGGGAGAGAAAGAATGAATGTAATACCGGGGGGCTGATCCCGCTCAGTCAGTCAGTCAATCACATTCAAATACCGCGTGCAAGCCTCCACACAATAATTGGGGTGCGCGAGGAGGATGCCCTGTCCCCGCTGCTGTCCCTGGTGCTAGTGGTTCATCATACCTTCAGTTTCTCGGTTATTTGTGTAGATGGTTAAAACTATATACATAAATGTGTTATTCCCGCAAATGTGAACCAAGGTGAGATGGTGGCGGCCTAGATTTAGTTGAATTTTTATATGTATCCTAGATAGGCCCTACAGCACAACCCCATTGTGGGTGTGACAACACGAGAACAGCAAACCTGTTGTTAACATAGGTGCTCATCTGTGTTCCAATGAAAATAGGCTACAGAGGAATTCTTCTTTTGCTTATAAACCAGCAAATGTTGCATTTCTAAAACCAACCAATTTGAAACAGAACATGGCTTAAAAAAGTAATTTTTGCTCAATCTTGTCAAATTTAATCTGATCATGTATTTTCAGAACATATAGGCTATTCATGTCAGCACTAGTCATCATGACACAATTTTGAAGACCTATTCCACAGCTGCACAACAATTTGTTGTTTGATTTATCAACAACTCTACTGTTCTAAGTTACATTTATTAGGAGCAGCATCATGATGACTGCAGACAGAGCCAAACACTATTGTCTAAAATGAAATATTTGAGACGAACTGTATGAGCATACTCTTTGAGGCCTATGTCTGTGAGCTAACTACCGGCTCTCTCCTTTCTAAGCTCCTTATGGCTTTGCACTGCAGTTATTAGGAGATGAGAGATGGCTGCTTGTCGGTGTGTGTTGTGCTGGGCTGAGGCTGAGATCTGACAGGGGGTAGTGGAGAGTAAAACACACCAGTATGTTCAGGCTTTAGAGGACAGGGTGGCAGGAGGGGAAGGCCTCAGGCCTAGACAATCACCATCTGGACTCTCCCTCCAGATCAACAGGAGTGACACCATATCAGAAGAGAGAGAGTGACCCATTGGGCTGCTCTATATAAGGAGGGGATGAGTGTGTGTGTGTGTGTGTGTGTGTGTGTGTGTGTGTGTGTGTGTGTGTGTGTGTGTGTGTGTGTGTGTGTGTGTGTGTGTGTGTGTGTGTGTGTGTGTGTGTGTGTGTGTGTGTGTGCATGCGTGTGTGTATGCACTTGTAAGTGCTGTTCTATGTTGTGCATACAGTACCTGCTTAATTGTGTGTGAACACGTGTGTATAATGGGCTAAGAGGTATAACGGGCTAATGTTGGTAAGATGGCAAAAGAAAATGTATTTTGAATTACTGTGAAAAGGAATAGCAAAATATCAAAAGAATATCAAAACCATAATCTTTTCTGGAATCATGTGTAAGGCTATAGTGATTTTTTCACACAATCAAGCTTTAAAGTTTTCTTTCCATGCACATTTGTAAAAACAAACAACCTGTATGCTAACTCACCACCAAACTTCAAATATACATGCTGTTCTACCTCCTATCTCTCCCTCTACATGAACTAAAGACTGAAACAATCCAGAGAATTTAACCAGTGCTCAATAGAGCACCCCATCCCCCCACAGCCCCCTCTCCATTCCTGCCCCCGTCCCCACCCCTACCTGGTCCCCTCTTTTAACAGAGGGCCCATCCACAATCCACCGTGACAAAGGGAAAGAGCTGAGTGCAGGATATCAGGGTGCAACTGGCAGCCAGACTCTGGCCGGCACAGTGCTTACACAGGGGTGCTTTCTGCAGATTGCAGCAGTTTAAGCTAAACCCCCCTCTGTCCACTCACTATGGACGGATCCCAGAGGGGGAGTGGGAGGAGGGCATCACGAGTGTGAGGGATGGGGTGGAGTTGGGTAGACAAAGTCAGTCATATTTATTTGCCACCTGTGATTGTGGTTTGTTTTACTGCCCATCACAGTTGTATGCACACGGTTTTCCCTTAGAGCGATTCAGTGTGTGCCTTTGTGTATTTGTGTGTGTGTGTGTGTGTGTGTGTGTGTGTGTGTGTCTGTGTGTGCACCTGTGTGTGCATGCATGCGTGCGTATGTGCATGTGTGTGTTTGTGTGTGTGCGTGTACGGTGTGTGTGTGCAGTTGATAATCCTACCCTATGGGCTGAAGCATGTGACTACAGTAGCCCAGTAGCAGGGCCTTCCATGTTGCCCCCCTCCCCAAGGCCTCTCAATCAGCTACTGTATGGTTCGAACTGCTGCATCAAACCCCAATAGACTAGAGAGGAGGAGACAGGCGTATCTAGAGACACACACACACAGAAGAATAGAGGGAGGGAGAGAGTGCTCAAGACACACGGCCTGCTACTACAATGCCCAAGATCATGACCACCTAATTGTCTTTCTCCCAGTACTTCTTCAGATATGTGATTTTCTCCAGAAGAATAAGCACCTACACTGAGCACTCCTGCAAAACGGGATACTGCGGTTGAATGGCCTAGCTCTATTCCTGAGGGAAGCTGGATTAATCCATACAGAGATCCACAACTTTTCCTCATAACACATTTGTCATTGATTTTAGTCTAGACACTCCTTTCAAGATAGAGGTGTGGGTGTCCCCTAATGATCACTATTCTTAAGGTTACAGTGTCACAAAACAGGTAACAATGATTGACCCCATGTGACAATGATTGATCCCATGTGACAATGATTGATCAATCTTACTTTTGCAATCTCATTGACATCTAACATTGACATCACATCCCCTTACTCATCAACACATCAGTACAAAGGAGAAACTTTCAAAGTCACAGTCTCCAGCAAACTGCCGCCAATATCAAACGGTTTACTCTCTGGTCGATACGACCTACTAAAAAGATATTTATATTCCTCCCACTGCTTTTTCGAGTCATCTCCCTGGGACATCCAGCCTATTTCTGGTGTCTTTCTTGCTCATTCTCCCTTGCTCCCTCCCCTCCCCACGCCTCTCTTCCTCCCCAAACTAGTTGCTGAAGGTCACCCTGCTGTTCTAGTTTGAACTTTGAGAATAATTAGACAGAATGAAACCAGGACAGAGAGGAGAGCGGGTGCCACAGCAACGTGACTCAGTGAGATCAGGGGATGAGGACCGCAGGTCTCTCTGATGTAGCTTAGAGAGTTACAGCACAAGCAAAGCACACACATCTGTTTCATGATTTGCAAACCAGCAAACAAACAGCTGGTGTGACATGCAGTACACGTTTATGTTTCTGTGTCAAGGGGAGAGGGTTGTGTGGTGTAAGAGATAGACAAGTCTAAATGAAGAAGACTAACAGCAAGTGTCATTGAATTTTAGAGATAGAGATTGAGTATCCTGAGAAATGTATAGTTTCTTCCCTTTCATATCTTAGGATCGCCCCCTCAATTAACATTCATTATAAAAGATAGGTGGCCCTCAGAGGGCCTGGGTAGTGCTGTGGCCATGATGCGATTGCATGTCTACAATCGCCTTGTTATAGACATATTACATAGTTCAACACTCAAATCAGAGTACTGTAACAACAAACACTCAGTGTCCTGATAACATTCAACAATGTTATCCCCTAATCTATTGATCGCTATGATTGCATGCATTAGTACAATTATGATAACATGAGTCTCAGTAAAGTCAGTTTTGGCAAGTGAAGAAGAGCACCTTTCCTCTCTGCGCCCACCTTCTCAGGCAGTGGCTGTTTTTTTTTTTGTGACAGACCTGGACATGTAAAAACAGAAGCAATGTCAGAGAATTGTATAGCCATTGTTGAGCGTCATGCGTCTTGAAACCCCTTCTTCTTTCCAAGAACCAGTGCATGCTCGCATTCAAGTCCATACATCACACAGTTAACGTGATCTCTCACTTTTTTGGGCTCAGAAGAGAAAGAGAGATCCAGTTTTAGAGTGAGGATACAGCAGAGATCTCGCCTGGATATGACCTGATTTGAGAGCAATTGTTACTCTTGTGGGTGGGGTGAATGATTAAATCAGGTCACAGGAGAATCAGCACGTTGTGGAACAGAACCTAATAAACTGAAACCATCTATTCCTCTCCATCATCAGCAAGCTCCTGTTTCCAGGACAACTCCTACAATGATGTGCTCCAATGGCAAGATGTGTTTATGAGTTACAGTAAAGCATAAGCCAGTAGGCCCATAAACAGGTTACAGCAGCAGTCTTCCTATGTATCCCCACACACTGTCCTGTTCACTACTAAATCACCCCTCACTACACCTCTCAGATGGACATCTGTTATTATGATTGTCTGTAAAAAGATGCTCAGTTAATGACATCATTCTCACAATGTCTGGCAGTAGGTGAGCATTGACGCCTTTGTGTATCGACATGGTTATGTGGGTTTGTTTATGTCAATTATTTTGCTGAGGGTTTTCAGAACAGGTCTTTGAGCAAGCCAATGGTGTCTATGTAAACTGTTATTGTATTGCATCATATAAGTCTATGGAGCATGCAATGTTCGTGCAATGTTAGCAAAGTGTGTTTCACAATACTGTATGTATGTATTTGTGAAAAATAATGTACAACTGCTCTTTCATACCAATTTTGCGGTAGTGGATATGTGTTACCAGGAATAGATAAGCAAGTAAGTGTAGGCGTTCTCTTGTGTAACAGACATTGTATTTGTGTAGGAGTAGTGTAGGTGAGTATTGCTGTACTGTAAGTGTGCCCTAGTGTAAAGTGTGTATTATTAGAGTGAAAATCACGGCACTGGCCCACATCTATAATGCCCCCCACCCCCACCACCACCCTGAGCTTTGTGGATAGGGATCTGCTGCCTCCTCCTCGTTAGCAAACCTCACTAATTATACCCTAACGAGGTGCCATGCCTATGGGGCCTTAATCACTTCAATATTTAAAGAAAGACGTCTAGGTGGCTTCTTTAACTGATCTTTGAGAATAACAGTGGGCTGTGAAACAGGAAGTGAGACAGTATGCAGACAAGCCCACTACAGTCCTAGTTTCCATGCTGATTCTCACTCGTTACCTTCCAACATTATTTTCATCCCTGCTATTTGAATGGTAATTAACCAGTCAAACATGGATCCTGTTGCTATGCAACTATAGTCTCATTCTGGTTTTCACCAGCCAGCCAAGTTGAAACATGGAGCTCCTCAAATCAAATGAGGAACAAATGCATCCAAGTCAACGTGGATGTGAAAGCTCTGAAAGGTCTGTTTGAGTGGCGCTTTAGCCAATCTCTATCTAAACACTATCACTGTCTTGTAAGTATTTATGTCTAGTAAATGGCTGACTCTGAACCTGTTCCTCCTACAATACTCTTGCCATTCATTGCACCTAGTGACCCTGCCCAGCTAAGCCTTTTACAACCTATAACCCCCTATCCCCACCCACTCCACTCCCATCTACACTGGAGTAAAAACGGATTCATAAGTCAGCCATCACAGGTGGTCATTGTAACTCATCTGACCCACAGGGGCAGCAGATTAGAGCTAGAGACCAGTAGACTGAGCAGTGAGAGTGGCTATGAGCTGGCTCTGGAACCAGCATGAATAAACCTGAATGGTAAATATCTAGAAATATGTTTGCAGCGGTCTAAGAATAATAGGGTGATATTATTTGAGAGTGTTCCCCTTTATAAAAATAATGGTCCTAACTTTTCCTACCCAACATTTATTCTTTGATTGAATGATGTGGAGTCAATCAGATACGTCTAGCCTCACTTGCTTCCAAAACACTGAAAAATTTAATATATCCCCATTACACAGTCACTAACAACATGCCAATTAATACACATACCTCATTTAATTATAAATGTACTGGTATTGATAGCTTATCAAGTATTCCCTGCTATGATACTGACCCCTTAGCATTTTTAAGCAAGGGTTCCCCCTAGTGGATAAAAGATCAATAAAACATCTGAAAACTGAACCAGCACATGGAAATAGATTACTGTCTTGGGTTCATTTGTCGCTTTTGTTGTTTCTGACAACTTTGGAGCTGCCATTTCATATATTTCAGACATTGTCTTTGTAATCACTGTTTGAGTTGTAAAAGCCATCCATTTGTGAAACAGTTTTGCATGTTACAGGCGTAATGTTAGTGCCAAAATTCTGTAAACAAATGTAAACAGATCCACATACGTAATATGATCCGTAAATGCAGATTCAACAGTTCTAACTCAACGCAATGTTTTTTTTTTATAACTTTGAAAAGATGTTTCAAAGTGCTTTCGTTTTTATTCACACATCATGATGTTTGTTTATACATTTTAGAGCATTTACTCACAAATAATTTAGCATTTTTACAAATACAAATCAAGAGGTGTTTGTGGATCAGTAGGATTGTGTTGTTGTACTGTTAAAAATCTGTGTGTATTGTACAGAGTACATTTCTCATCTCGTTCAAGTGAGTATATGGCAGACAGAATGACCTGCTTGGATGCAAAACAGGTAGAGCAAGGGTGTGAAAGTCGACCAGTCATATACAGTCTTTATATGACTCTGCTCACTACTATGTGTGCCACTCACAGTGAGACCAACCAACGGGCCAGGGGTACCAGTATCCTGCTTCTCATCACACCTCAAGTAAATATGACATGTCTATCCTACACTAGAACCAGGGGCTAGAGAGAACCGTTTAGTTGTGATATTTGCATCAATCAGCTGAATAATAATGTATAATATGAGTGTAATGTGTCTAATAAGAATATTGTAATGAATGTTTATACTAAAGATCTAAAATGTTTCATATGATTAACAAGTATTTCTTGATTTATTACAGATGCAATATTTAATCTATTTACCAAGTGGGTAGATTTTGAGCTTAAACCTATTCCCAATATAAACATGTATAAAAGTACACCAACTCATGCGTAAACTACAAGTTTGTACTAGTCTAAAATGAGTTTTAATGCCAATACAAACACAATCTTAGAACAAATATTTAAATGATGTTATGAGGTTATGTCAGATATTTGGTTAATGGAAACATGGGAGTAAAACCTGATCCTGTATGAGGCATAACAAACTGAACGCTGGTTTTCCAGCCTAATGCAACAAAGACTAAGTGTTATATGAGGCCAGCTACATCTCTACTGTATCTGTAAGGCAAATGAAGGTCCCATAAAGAAGCCTTACTTGTACTCTGATGAATGTACTGTATGCAACTCTTCTGCGAGACAATTTTGACAAAGCAATGTTCAGTCTAGTTGACCAAAATAACAATCCACTGGGGCTGAAAGTATTAACATAGGTAATCTTCTGCATGTATCTGAAATCAAACATGATATTCTTATGAAAACACAATGCTGGAAAATGTAAAAGTAAACATGATATTCTGATTGTTTTGGCAGTTTGACAGTTATTATTTTGAAGAACATGACTTTCAAATGTATTGTATTTGCTTAATAGCACCTACCTTAATGATGTATCTCCCAGAACATCAACACTTTTTAAAAGTCATAAATCTGATAGCAATGGGTGTTTATTGTCTGAACACAGACTTGTGTGCTCTCTAGGAACATACATGTGGGAAACACCTGTGCTCAATATGGCAGAGAAAACCCTCTACCTCCTCATTATTACAGGCAAGTAATACCTCTTTCCATCTCCACTAAAGAGAGGTTTAAGAAGGCTTAATCCAAGAACATTTGCAGATCACTTTCAGATATCAGAGATGATGTAGCGGTTTGTTGGTATGCAGGACAAGCATCCTCTTTCCCAATCCATAGTTTCAACCAAATGCATTTGTTTGTAAATAGTCATTAGCAACATATTGCATTGCTTGTCAAATGGATTGTTTTTGCAAATTTAATGTAAAAGGGCGAATGACTGTTTTGTCTTTTTCAGAGATACCCAATGACGTGTGGAGAGTATGAGCAAACAGTCTGATGAATTATTAAACCATAAATTCAAATGCCTCTTGTTACAGGAATGGTGTCCATTGGTTCCCCATTGCCGGTCACTACTATCAGGTATACAAATTCTATGGTTTATCTTGTTTTGTTCTGTCTCCTTATCAGACAATTCATTTTTGCCACTGACTGAAAACATATCAACATAATGACGTACTATGCTTATTTACCTAAAGATCCATAGTACATTTTCTTTTCTTTTCTTTTTGATTTCTAGGGTGAATCCAAATGAACATGGCACCTATGCTGACATCAGGGGCAGTCCCAGCCCTACTACTGATCCTAGAAATCCTGGAGATACTAAATCCACTGTATTATCTGCAATATTATCTACAAACACATTCAAGGAGTTTGTCAATACGATGCTTGAAAGAACAACCATGCCTGAAAACCTGTCTACAAACACCAAAGAAACATCATTTACAAAATCTCAACAAGGGAAGTCTAGCCCCCCTTCAACAATTTCAGGAGCTACCATACCTGTAAATCACATCATGGCAGAAACCTCACATGTCGTGACAAACACTGTTACACCAGCACACATCACAAAGACAATGTCTGAAACATCTGAAATTGCAGCTCCAAAGTTGTCAGAAACAACAAAAGCGACAAATGAACCCAAGACATTGCCTACACTTATATCAGAAAGGATAACCAAACCCCCATCTATATCTATATACCTATCGACTGCATTCACAGCTGGGACTATGACGGCAATTCCCTCTGAAACTAAAGCTACGAAAACTAAAAACACACCTGTAACAACAGCTGCAATCAGACCTAAAACTACAGCGACACACTTGTATGATGTCGACAAACCTGAATCCTCACCCATGACTGTGTCCATTCCACCCAGACATGGAACATCAACTACATTCGAAACATCAACCAAAACCTATGGAATGTCATCATCATCATCATCCAAACCTGAAACTACAGTGAAAGTCACATCAGAAACATCAACTGAAAAACCTGATGGGATATCAGAAAACACAACAGCATCTGCAACACCATCTGAAGCCTCTCTTTCACCTGATATATCAGCTTCAATTACAGAACATACAGCTTTGTCCACAGTTACAGCCCCCACTACTGTATCAGTTACTACTACAATGCCTGAATCAGCAAATCCACCTCACACTAACATTACAGGTCCAACTGACAGTACAGATGAAAACACACCTAAAACTACAGCTGCTAATAAAACAATTAATGGAGACATACCTGTGCCAATCACACCTTTGACATCATCAACAACTTGGCCGACACCTGAAATATCATCCAGAGCCACACCCCTCTCAACCAAACCTGAAACATCAGCAAAAAGTATATCTGAAACAGATGAACCCACTGCCACTATCTCACTTGAAAATGTATCAACCACCTACCGCAAAATACCACCTACAGCTAAAGTGATATCATTTACAATGTCAACATCTAAATCTGATTCCACTGTGTCAATTAACATTTCAGAGACATTGTCTACATCAGAGAGCATCGCTATGGTCCCACCCATTGCATCAACTTCAACAGCAAATCCATATGGAACTAAAGCTACACGTACAGCTGAGAGCACCTCACCAATCAAATCTGAAACTACAACAAAAATCACATCTGAAAGACCTAAATCAATGGATGGAAGCACAGCCACCATGTCACATGAGAAGCTGTCAACCTCCCCTCAAACAATCTCCCCTCAAACAACATCGGAAACAACAACAGTCTCTACAATGGTGACATCAACTCCCTCTGCAACCTCTCTTTCACCTGATACATCAGCTGAGACCATCATACCTACAACTTTGACCACAGGCACAGGTGCAGCTAAAGGTACAACTGAGAGAGATATGGCTGAAAACACACCTACAACTAGAGCTGCAAATACATATGGAGCAACAGACGGAAATATACCTGTGTCCATTACAACTAGGCCTAAATCAACAACAGGGCTTACATCTGAAACATCATCCAGAATCCCATACACAACAACTTCCCCATCAAACCAACCTGAAACTTCAGCTAAAGTCACATCTGAAACATCCTTTTCCACTGATAGAACTATAACCACTATCATACTTGAGAAACTGTCAACAACCTCCCCTAAAATAACATCTGGAACCACAAGTGCAACTAAAATCTCAACCATAGCACCACTTGAAACACCAAGGTCTACAACTGACTCTTCAGCTTTTACTATATCAGAAAGGAGAACTACAGCTCCATCTGTAGAATCAATGTCAAAGACATCCAAAGCTACATTTGAAACATCAACCAAAACCACAAATAAGACATCATCATTAACCATTCCAGTAACCACAGAGGGATTCCTCCCTGGAGTATCAGCTACAACAGAAGTTGGAACAGCAACAACCTCACATGAAAACACAATGATTACAGTCCTACCCTCAAAATCTGTAAACACATCTTCCACCACAACCAGGCCTGTTACATCAGCATTTGCGGCTTTGTCAGAAAAGATGACCACATCAAGTGTCCTCTCAGCAACCTTGACTCATAATTTGTCATCAAAAACATCCACCTCTTTTTCCATAGCTGTTGCAAATCAAACAATAACAACACATCTAACAGCAACAGTCAGAGCAGATTCAGTCATCACAAAACATGCAAGTGTAATGGTCAGAGATGTCTCAACTGAACGCCAAACTGTATCTACAACTACAGTAGTTACACCCTTATCAATATTAAATAATGAATTATATGTGACCATCACTTTTATTACCCTCTTAGTAGTGTTCATTGTTATAAGTGTTATTGTTTTCTTTTTTGAGAAAAAATCCTATTAGAAGGAGGTACAATATACAAACTGGATCACTGGCTGAAAGCATTCTGCAACACTGAGGACATTCCATTTGTAGACAATTTTGACCTGTTTTGGGAGAGACCAGCATTTTTTAAATGTGAAGGAGTACACCCAAACAGAAGAGGAGCAGAGATAACCGTAACCCTAACTCTAACCCTTACCTAACAACATGGAGAAGCTGTTAAAATGGTGAGGGGACGCTAGTCCTAGCCCTGTTAAGGTAACCCCAATCCATTTCCTCCATTCACTGCCAAAAAACCCTGTTTCAGTACAGGCTAGCAAATTGGCCTACGCCTCAGGGGAGTTACCCACCCTAGAAACACCAGACGATTTTAAAATGAGAAATGGGCTTGGACTACTACATTTAAATGCCAAATAAATAAAATGTACTTCATTAACACATGGTCAGGCAAACCTGATTACAAACTTATTTTTTTGTGATCTCTGAAACATGGCTAAATTTGTCAGTGCCTGACAATGATGTGTCCTTAAATGACTATTCCATATTTAGGACAGACAGAGAAGGGACAGGTGAGGGGGTGGCTATTTTTGTCAAAAACTGTTTTACTGCATCTGTTCTGCTGTCCTCCACTGCACCAAATCAATATGAATGTTTTTTCTTAAGTGTGTGTTCTGGAAATAACTCTAAGCTGTGATAGGAGTGTATTGCCCACCATCTGCTCATCATAGTACCCTTGATAACTTAGCTGCACTTCTATCCTCCTATGTACACTCAGAAGTAGTAATAATAGGTGATTTTAATTTAGACTGATTGTCTCCAACCTCTGATAAAATCAAACACCTGTGTGATGGCTTACAACTATCACAGTTAATCTCAAAACCAACACGGCCTATCTTGAAGAATCCAGATAAATCCACCCTTCTGGACATCATTCTAACAAATAGGCCTTATAAATATATATCCAGTTGTGTTTTTTCAAATGACATCAGCGATCACTGTCCAATAGCCTGCTTTAGAGATGAAAGGATACAAAAAATCTGCTCCACGCTTCATTACAAAAATAAGTTTTAAACATTTTAGTGAGCAAAGTTTTTTACATGATCTTTATTGGTCAAATCTTTCTCTTATCAGCTGCATACCTGACCCCGATTTGGCTCTAGAACATTTTTCATCTTACATCTCTGGCAGACAAGCATGCCCTCTTTAAACGCCTTAGAATTAAGAATAGATCTAATCCTTGGTATTCCACAGAACTCTCAGATCTCATTTGTTGAGAAACCAGGCCTGGGCCAAAGCTAGAAAAACAGACTCAGTAGCTATTGGCTGATTTTCAACTGAGAAATAGATGTACCTCATCAATTAGGAAAGCTAAATCAAGCTACTTCCTAAGTGCTATCTCGGATTCTGCTGGTGATCCTACAAAATGTTGGAAAACAATTAATGCCCTGAAGCGTGGAAATTCCTCTTCATCCCTACCTAAAGACGTTTTGTCAGACTCTGGCCCCAATACAGAGAAAATTCAGCAGGCTCTTTATTTGAGAGAAATGGTTGTTTGGCTGACCATGATCTATCAGTCAACTACGCTCCCATCTCCCAGCCCCCAGTTGGCTCGATAAGAGATCAGTCAACTACTAGCGAATCTTTGTTTTTATTTCAACCATTTTCTACTTGTGATGTACTAGACACCCTGCTTAAAATGTATGTGGGGGGACATGCAGCGTTCGGCCTGTAGAGGGAGCTACAGGACCGTGGCCAGGGTTGTGTCGGCGAGGCTTCGTTGCACACCTGTTGCAAATAAAGCCTCGTTGACTAGTGCTTAAGATGTGTGTGCCTATGCTTTTTCAGTAGGTGGGCTGGGAACGACGGAGGTTTCCGATACTGACGGCTGGAAAGTCGCTAGAACTTTAAGACTTTGTTACATTGGCGCCCAACCTGGGACACAGAAATGGAGACGCTGACGACGGCCATAGTGAAGATAACGCTGGTCTTGGAGCAGCAGGCTCTCCTGCAGCAGAACCAGCAGGTCACGGTGGGAGAGATGACAGCGGCGAGGGCTGAGGACCGTGCCCTCCTCCGGGACCTCGCCGGGGCCATCAAGTCGGGGCCGGCGGCCGGGTCGGCACAAGGCCCCCCCAAGATCCACCTCCAGAAAATGGGGGACCTGGACGACCCGGAGGCGTTCCTCGCGGTGTTTGAGGGGACGGCGAGGATCTCGGGGTGGCCGGACGGAGAGTGGGCCTACCATCTGCTGCCCCTCCTGTCAGGGGAGGCGCAGCTCGCGGCCCACAGCCTACCAGCGGCCGCCCAACGGGACTACCCGTCCCTGGCCCGGGCAATTCGGGACCGCCTGGGCCTCACACCGGAGGAGCACCGTCGCCGGTTCCGGGCCCTGACTATGGAGGAGGGGAGCCGGCCCTTCGCCTACGCCCAGCGGCTGCGGGACAGCGCGTGGCGGTGGCTGGACCCAAGGAACAGCTCGGCGGAGGAGGTCGGGGACCGGGTAGTTCTAGAACAGTTTCTCACGGGGCTCCCGGCCCGAACCGCCGCTTGGGTCCAGTACCACCGACCCCAGGATCTCGCGGCCGCCGTGGGATTAGCAGAGGACCATCTCTCCCTCCCACCGCGGGATCTGCGACGACCAACCCCGGCCCCGCGCCAGGGGGCGGGGGGCCGGCGCCCGGGAGGAGCCGAGGAACCGGAAGGGGAAAGGCCGGCGCCCGCCCAGAGGACGAGATGGCAGGGGCGCACCCATCCGGAGCTAGCCCTGGCCCCACAGGTAGCACCCCGAGCGACAGGGGGGGGTGTGTTGGCGATGCGGACGGCCGGGCCATGTGCAGGCCGAGTGCACAGTGATGGAGGTGGGGCAGGTCGTCCGCATCGGCGACATACCGGGCCTTCCCCCGGACCAGGAGCGGCGTATCGTGTTCCGGTAAGGATACAGCATGATACGCACCAGGCGTTCTTGGATTCGGGCTGCATGCAGTCCATGATCCAGGAGCGCCTGGTTCGACCGGGGGCATTGTTGAAGGCGTCGAGGGTGTTGGTGAAGTGTGTGCATGGGGACATTCACGAATATCCTGTGGTCGCTATCGAAATTCATTATGAGGGGAAAAAAACAGTGTACAGGCGGCGGTTAGCCCACGCCTCACGCATCCCCTGATTCTAGGTGTAGATTGGGAGGGGTTTCCTCAAGCGGTGAAGAGGGCTACCGGAGTGCGTGATCGGGCGGAGGGAGATCCGGTATCTGGGGTACCACTTGGGTCGGGGGGAGGTGCGGCCGCAGATTGAAAAGACTGAAAAAGGAGGTGAGGGCCTTCCTGGGGCTGGCTGGCTATTACCGGCAGTTCGTGCCGGGATTTTCGGAGCTGGCCAGTCCCTTGACGGACCTCACCCGGAAGGGTGCCCCGGATCCGGTCCAATGGTCGGGCCAGTGCCAGGGGTCGTTCGAGGCCCTTAAGGGAGCTCTTTGTGGAGAAACGGTCCTGTATGCGCCTTATTTTAACCTCCCTTTCTCCCTACAGACGGACGCGTCGGATAGAGGCCTGGGAGCAGTGCTGACCCAGCGGGTGGAGGGGGCTGACCGGCCGGTGCTGTACCTGAGCCGCGAACTATCAGAGAGGGAGGGCCGGTACAGCAAGGTGGAGAAGGAGTGCCTGGCCATCAAGTGGGCGGTCGGCGCCCTCCGCTACTACCTGCTGGGTCGCGCCTTCACCCTCTACTCCGACCATGCTCCCCTCCAGTGGCTCCACCGCATGAAGGATGTGAACGCGAGGATCACCCGGTGGTATCTCGCGTTGCAGCCCTTCAACTTTTCGGTCGTGCACAGACCGGGGGCGCAGATGGTCGTGGCAGACTTCCTCTCCCGTGCAGTGGGGGGGGGGAGTAGGTTATCGGCCGTCGTGTCCCCGGCCTGTGTCGGGCGGTGGGGGTATGTGGGGGGACATGCAGCGTTCGGCCTGTAGAGGGAGCTACAGGACCGTGGCCAGGGTTGTGTCGGCGAGGCTTCGTTGCACACCTGTTGCAAATAAAGCCTCGTTGACTAGTGCTTAAGATGTGTGCCTCTGCTTTTTCAGTAGGTGGGCTGGGAACGACGGAGGTTTCCGATACTGACGGCTGGAAAGTCGCTAGAACTTTAAGACGGGCTGAAAAGCTAAACCTGTGTATGAGTGTGCAAATAAACGGGACCAAATCCCTCACTAAAATACTGCGTCTGCCTCTGTGTACAACGGACTTTGTTACAATGTAATAATTTAATTGCTTAAATGATTGCCGAGTCATTGACGCATATTTTTAATCTGACTTATCTCAGGTACTATCCCCAAGGTTTGGAAGGCAGCTCATGTGCTCCCTCTCCATAAATGTGGTGACCCCTCTGACCTAGATAACTACCGCCCAATATCCAAGCTACCTTGCCTTTCCAAAGTATTAGAGTCCCTGGTCAACTCCCAGCTAAGAACCTTTTTTATCTTCACATTCTATTCTAGATATGCACCAATCTGGCTTTGGACCTGGTCATGGCACAATCAGCTGCTACGCTTATTTTAGATCTGTTAAATTGCCTAGATCAGAAAAAA
This sequence comes from Argentina silus, assembly GCF_951799395.1. NCBI lineage: Eukaryota > Metazoa > Chordata > Actinopteri > Argentiniformes > Argentinidae > Argentina > Argentina silus. The sequence goes on along the minus strand of NC_139656.1, from coordinate 22,165,213 downwards.
CATTTTGCTGCCTTATTTATAGATCTCTTCAAGGCATTTGATACGGTCAACCATTATCTACTCATTCAGAGGTTGTCTGAAATTGGCCTTAATCAGGCTTCATGTAGATGGTTTGAAAATTATTTACTGGACAGTGTGTCTGATAATGTTAAATCAGGTTTTCTGGACATAACAATGGGTGTTCGACAAGGATCAATTCTTGGTCCGGTTCTTTTTACTATTTACATCAACAATATTGGGTTATCTGTAAATAATTGTAAACTGCATCTATATGCCAATGACACTGTTGTATATGCTATTGCCCCCACGACTGACCAGGCTCTTTCTGAGCTATAGTTGGCATTCACTGTCCTGCAGAGAGCATTTGTTGGGCTGAGGTTGGTGCTTAATGCTGGAAAGACAAAATATATGTTATTTACCAAATCATAGAAAAATGTATCTGATTTATGCATATGTACTTTGGGTGGTGTCCCCATTAAGGTGGGCTTCTCTTATAGGAATAGATCGTGCCTTTCCCTGAACAGCAGAAAGCAGATTGTGCAATCAACTTGCATGCCAGTACTTGATTATGGTAATATCATCTACCAAAATGCAGCAGCCACTACTCTTAAACCTTTGGATGCCATCTACCACAACGCCCTTTGCTTTATCACAGGTGGTAGTTTTAATAATCATCATTGCATTCTTTATCAAAAGGTTGGCTGGACCTCGTTAAAATCCTGTAGATCGCTTTATTACTCAATTTGTGTATAAAGCCTTACTGCGTAAACTCCCAGCTTACCTAACCTCATTATTAAAATTCAAGGACATAAATTACCCAACCTGTTCTCAGAATTGGCTAACTGTTGAGGTTCGTCGGGTCTCCACCAAATTGGGTAAATCCGCTTTTAGTTATGGTGAACCTAATTGCTGGAACAGTCTATAGAAAAAAATTCTGTTGGATGTTCTGGTGCCGCTTGGGCAAATACTGTGGTTTTATATGATGTATTGATTTCTGTATTGAACTGTGTTGTATTGTTTTGTTATTGTGTAAATATTGTGGACAGAGTGCACCTCCAAAAGAGGCATTGGTTTCAGTGTGTTTCCCCTGTATAAATAAAGGTTAAATAAAATAAAAATGTAAAGTACATTAGAATTAGAATCAAAACAAAGTTTTGCTGAATTTTATCCTGAAAATGATGAACGTTTTGCAGACTGCTCCAGTATATTAGCAAAGATGTTGAATAATAAACATTCTCATGAACACTAATGATGTTGACAGGCATACAGAATGATACTCATGAATGAACACACATAAGTTCCTCTCCGTCTCTGTGTGAGTCACAATATGAGTTTTCTGCCAGCCAGGGCTGGGCTGTCTCTTTGAAGTTATGTCTTCTTTTCTCTCCATCGATTATGACAGACAGAAAAAAAAACTCTCCTTTCTTCAGTTCAATGCATCTGTCAGATGTGCTTTCTTTGATGTCATACACAGAGTATCAGAGTATCAGAATTTCTCAGCCAGAGGTCTTCAGAGAAAGATGATTATTCAACAATCAAATAAATATTAAAACAGTTTCAGTTACATATCCTTTCTTAGTTAAGAGGCCCTTATTTTGGTTATACTACAGTAAGTGGACATTTAACATGTTATTAATTCATGAAGCAACCAGCTCTACTAAACAACCTCTGTTGCATGTGTTCAGACCAGACAGAACAGGACCAGCAGCGGGGAGCACACATATCAGGATAAATGAAGTTAATTGCAACATAAAGAATACAGTCACAAACACACACGTGGGTGGCTGACTTCTGTCTTTTATTTTTTGCTCAAAAGCCTCTTTGGTTCCTCACAATGCATAGGCAAACAATTGCTGTCATTTTGTCAAGAGAAGTCACTAATCATGTCAATCCATTTATTTCCGGTTCGATTCTCTGCCTTGCTCATACAGATCCAGATCTCCTTTAAGCCGGTGGCTGAAGCTTTTGTCTAGCTTCAAATGTGCACATGTCAAAATTCTAAAAAGCATTGTAAAAGAGTTTCCCATTACATTGTTTTTTCTCAGTACCGATGGAGTGATTAGAAATCCCATACAACAGAGGGTTGCAGGGGCAGGATAGGCACCAATAGATCAGGTAACAAAGGATTCTCCACTTTACAAACTGTACAAAGTTATTGAACAATGAAGGAGGAGCACAAGGAAGGAGAACATGCTGAGATGTATATTACCAAAATGGATGACATCCACTCACAGAAGCTCAGATTCATTACTAATAATGGCAATAGAGTGGACTTAATAAAGATGAAGTTACTCATCCAACTGCAGGATGGCTTAAGATTCAGGGATGTATGATAGGAACAGGGAGACAAGTCAACAAATAAACAAAGCGCAAATTTAACAGTCAATAGACACAAACAGTTTAAAAAAATAATAATTACAAAAATACATAAAAAAACCGAACCAATATGTTACTTTAGTTTTTACTAAAGAAATATGACAGTAAAGAGACAAACTGTGTTCTGCATCTAATCTCAAAGTGAAGCAGACAACAATGCATTTTGTAGATTTCAAATAACCGTTTGAGGGACAAAGCCCCTCAAAAGAAAATATGTTTTGAGGGACACTCCAAGGACAGACAGGAACACTGAGTAGCGTATTTTTAAGACAGCTGAGTTTAACAGTATGTGTGTGAGTGTTTGTGTGTGTATTTGACATACAGTGCTGCTTGAAAGTATGTGAACCCCTTGTGCAATGATAGATTTTTTTAGTTTTTACCATGAAACCTTTATTTAATCAGAACCAGTCTTTTTTATCTGACATAACAGGTTTATATTTACCAATTCCATATGTTGGTTTAGAGGAAATCATGCATATTAGAAAAACTAAATTATAAAGAAATTAGTGCAGGTGTAAAAATAAGTGAACCCCAAGTTGCATTGGTTAAATCAAATGAACCAATCAAAGGAGAGATCTTTAGGAAAGAGTTTGGGCGGGAGTTTGGATAAATAGAGATAAGAAACCTGGTCAGTTTTGTGTTACCCATACAGGTGAATGCAAAACACGCCATGCCGAGAGGAAAGGAGATCTCAGAGGACATCAGGAAGAGGGTAGTGAGAGCTGCACATCAGTCTGGGGAAGGCTATAAAATCATCTCAACAAGATTTGAGCTCCATCAGTCCACTGTGAGGCAAATAATTTACAAATGGAGAGCATTTAACATGACAGCAACTCGGCCTAGAAGTGGACGCCCTTCCAAAACATCCCCAAGAGCCACAAGAAAAATAATAATAATAATAATAAATCAGGTAAAAGCCAACCCAAACATAACATGTAGAGATTTGCAGACCTCCCTTGCTGCATCTCAGGTGACTGTGCATGCTTCAACAATATGAAGAACACTGTATCGAAATGGCATTCCTAGGAGGGTTGCTAGGAAGAAGCCTTTGCTGTCAAAAAAGAACCAAACTGCCCGTCTTAACTTTGCCAGAGACCACCTAGACAAGCCAAAATTTACCTTTGTGGTCACAATCAAAACCACAATGTTTGGCAAAAACCCAACACTGCCTACCACCAAAAGAACCTTATCCCACAGTCAAGCATGGTTGTGGGAATGTCAAGATCTGGGGCTGCTTTTCCTCCTCTGGACCTGGACGACGCCACATCATTAAGGGAACCATGAATTCTGAGGTATAACAGAAGATTCTTGAACAGAACGTCAAGCCATCAGTCAAGGAGCTAAAGCTGGGCTGAAAATGAGTCTTCCAACAAGACAATGACCCAAAGCATTCAAGCAAATCTACCAAAGAATGGCTCAGGAGAAAGAAGATTTGTGTTTTGGATTGGCCAAGTCAAATTCCTGACCTAAATCCAATCGAGATGCTGTGGCAGGACCTGAAGTGGGCCTGAAGTGGGCAGTTCATGCCAGACACCCAACCTCACTCCAATCATGCAACCTCACTTAATTGGAGTTCTGTAAGGAGTGGGCAAAAATCCCTAAAAACAGATGTCAGAGACTGATTAGTGGCTATATGAGACATTTACTCCACAAGCTATTGACTGAAGAGGTTCACATATTTTTACATGAAATTAAGTTTTAGTTAAATAAACCACTTTCGTTAAATAAACAATGAAAATATATCATATTTTTTTTGTTTGTGTCCTTTATTTGGAATGTCTTTATTATGAGTTCATTTTAATGTTTTATACAAAAATAATGACCATCCCTGTAGGGTTCACAAACTTCCAAGCAGCACTGTACATAGGGATAGACACAGAGACGTTATAGAGCCCTGGTACGGACACATATGTTGGGCCTTCGTGCAGGTACAAAGCCGTGTTTGCAGTAGCACTTGAACGAGCCTATGGTGTTGACACAGCGGGCATTCTTGCATGGATTAACACGGACCCCCGGTTCGGCACACTCATCAATATCTGAAAAGAGAGAGAGAGAGAAAGAGAGAGAGAGAGAGAGAGAGAGAGAGAGAGAGAGAGAGAGATGAGAGGGCAATAATGGGAGTGCTTGCCATCTGCCTGCACATGCATTTACATACAAAATCAACAACCAGATGTTCCTTTAAATACCACATTTGATTGTGAGACACTTGGACAGCAGCTACAGGTTAAAAAGGAAAACTGGTTAGAAGAATTGATGAGCATCCAATTGGCCTTTTGACTTCACTTTCGAATAAATTATTTTCGTAAGTATGAGCCCTTTATCCACATTTTTTGGCCAAACTTTAAGTGGCAGTATGTTTGCATATGGGTGAGGTGGAGAGGAAAGATAGGTGGGTTGTAGACATACCTGTGCAGCGGGTGCGGGAGTGGTCCAGCCTAAAGCCTGTGTTACACTCACACATAGTGCCCAAGTAGGAACGCACACAGCGACCATTGGCACAACTACACTCATCTGAGTCCTCCTCTGAACTGTCCCCTTCTGAGCCAAAACAGAAGCAGAGAAAGAGAGAGAGAGAGAGAGAGAGAGAGAGAGAGAGAGAGAGAGACACACACACATACAGAGACAGAGACAAAAGAGAGAGAAAGGAGAGAGAAACAAGATAGGGAAAAGAAGAGCTTATCCAGGTGCTATGACTGTGTAACACCACTCATACTCATGAATTCATACCAGTGAGGCTGATGGAGGTAGAAATCGGAGGACTGTCCTCCGATTTCTACCTGCATCAACCTCCATTAACCTCCATACATACACACATTTAGACTGTAACAGAATGGGTTGTACCTGGGTTGTAGTTGGCAAAAGCTGCCAGGAAGTCTCCTTCACCATCTGACTCTGTATCCAAGTGCATCTCACATAGCCGGTTAAAGATCACTGAATGTGAGGAAGAGAGTCCTACATTAGTGGATGTTTATGCAAGTTATGGCAAAACTACAACTAGAGTGGAGATCAGAAACTGCTGGTGTCCAGTCCTCCTACTGTACCTGAGTTTCTCTGGGGACAGGTCCTGCACTCTGGCCCCCAGCCACGGCCGTAGTGACAGCAGCACTCAGAGTAGGTGGCCACCAGGCCGTTCCTGGGCATGCTACAGATCAGATCCTCATCTACCTGCAGGAAACACACATCCTTGTGGGCTGCTGTGCGGTCTGAGAGAGAGAGAGAGAGATAGAGAAAGAGAGAGAGAGAGATAGAGAGAGAGAGAGAGAGAGATATTAGAATGGTATATCAAATGACAGTGCAGTGTGATCTTCATGTTTGTTCTTTTCAAGTTCTATTCACAGTTTCAAAATCTAAATCTTAAGAACTAATCCATCATATTAAAAAGCCAATCTTTGCTCCTGCAATATGCAAGCTGACACGATCCTGACACTTATCATGACCTCTGTGATTCACCAGATAATTGCTCAGTGTGTGAAGAGCCAGCAGGTAGATATCAATAAGTAATGGAGCCTAGCTTGAGGTGTAGCTCTCAGAGCCCCACATAATCTCCTCTGCACAAGTCTACTCACACACACACACACACACACACACACACACACACACACACACCCACACACACACACACACACACACACACACACACACACACACACACACACACACACACACACACCCACACACACACACACACACACACACACACACACACACACACACACACACACACCCACACCCACACCCACACCCACACAGCCCTCTCCAGGCAGACACTGCCAATGAAAGCTTAGCTATCATAACCCAATCTCATGAGTTATGCCACTACAAATGCTCCATCTGTCACCATCTGGCATGCACCAAAATAAAACAAACATTTTGGTTAGAAGTAGAAACATATGCGTTGGAAAAAAGGAAGATGCAGAAAATGTCACAATCTCACTGTCCTGAATTGTATCTGTATTGTCTAACTCATACTTCCTCATACACACAAGCACATGCACACGATGTAATGAGTGTTTTTCCTGTAAGTATGCTGGCTTAGTGAGACGGAGCAAATGTGCAAAACACTCATCTTTAGGTGTGTTTCTATGGAAACAAGCAGGAGGGGGAGTAGTACATCTGTGCATAGAGTCAGTATTGGGCAGAGGGGGTTCAAAGGGGGAGGAGTTAGAAGGAGTAGCAGGAATGGCAGGTGTACAGGTAAGCCAAAACTCAGGTGAGCTGAACAGTGATTGGTCAGGCTCAGATGAGCTGAGCGCCGATTGGTTATACCCACCGTCATAGACACACTGTTTGAGCGCTGCGCTGAAGGTGAGGGGCTGGGTGCATATACAGTGAAAGGAGCCGGGCGTGTTCACACACCTCCCATTCTTACAGTACGAGGGGTCCTGGCACTCATTCACATCTGCAAGGGGCACCACAGACATGGGTTACAAAATGGACACCAGCCTGGGGCCAGCTCACAGCTTCTGCCCACAAGCTAAATATAATGCGAACAGGCCTGCAAGCAGATCACTAAGTGTGCTTCCACAGAGCATGCAGACAGTTGTGGGTGTTTATAGATAGGTCTATAGGTAGAATAGCCCAGAGAGTTGGGTTAAGGGTTCCTAAAAAGAGAGCAAGGGTTTTCAAGGCCAGGAGGGGCGCTGGTTGACCAGGGTTATGGAGTTTCTATCTGAGCTAGCTCTGTGTCGGGCCTGTGGTTAGCTATGGGAGTTAGCAGAGAGGGGCAGGTGGGAAGGGTCCTGAGGGATTAGTGTGAGGTGTTCATAGACTGGCACAAACATTTCAAAAAGCCTAAAGCCAATCGGTGGTCATTCTCTCATTCATCCTCCCTCCCTCCTACAGTAC